>NC_090797.1:10852500-11152500 GCF_040054535.1 Antennarius striatus
CATTGTAAACATTTTGAAATGGTTGTTTTTGGGGGTAGGGGAAAACACTTACCTTTTTTATACTGTGAAAAAACACAGCTGTGAAGGTGGAGAGGAAGGAGTGGAGGTCTATTCATATCTGCAGTGTTGCATTTCACCCCCCAACAGGCCTTAAGCTTTGTTTTTTAATCTCTTTTTTGTCTCGATGAACCTAATCATACACAAGCACATCCACAGTGGGAACAATCTACATTAGTGTACAATTGCAGGAGAGGTAAAATTGCAATCAATCGACATGGCGCACGATCCCCAGGGGTCAGTTTACAGTTTCATTAGAGGAGTAGCAGAAGAGCTTCACAGTGACCTGGTGGACTGTGAATCTCACACCACTAAATTATCCCCTGTTTAGCTGACAAAACATACTTTGGACTCTCACTTATTGGGCTGTGCTCTAATGCAGTTTGCTGTCAGTGCAGTTCAGACACCACTCACCAGTCTGTAATGTCAAGCTGTTAATATGCACATCGCTGGGCACTCAGACTCTCTGACATCTCATCAGGCATCAGTGCCAAAGACTGTTTAAGTGTCTCTGGTCCATTTTTTTAAAAGTATAATTTATGGCCCAGCACAGTGTTATCTAAAGGCTTAATTTGATGGAAACCACAATTAAACAGGTAGGCAACTGTTCAAATCAGCATTAACGGAACAGATGGAGTTTGACTGGTTGTCAATGTCTCTAATCATTCAATCAATTCTAAAGTGATCCAAATGAAATTGTTCACATGTGGAATTGGCCAGTTGTAACAATTTTTAAATGGATAAAAATATATCTTGTAGTTACCTAAGTTATTGGTAATGTATTGAGCATCATTTTCCCATTATTAGAGCGATAAGGTCCTGTACGCGTTTAGATCGATAATGCATCACATCATCCGCAAAGAGGACAGAAACTCATTACCAAAATCCTCGATTATATAATAATAATAATAATAATAATAATAATAATAATAATAATAATAATAATAATAATAATAATAATAATAATAATGTAATAGACAACAAAGTTTCTTTGTGGATTCCTTGACCTTCTGACTAAAGCTAAAGAAGCAATGTTTTTAAATATTTTTTAGCTTAAAGCCCTTCAAAATGGGATCAATGGAGTGTCTAAAAATGACCAGAACCCTCTGCAGTCATCTTGTCTGTTTCACATTAGTCTGTAAACTGTTGAGACAGCAGCTATGCTGGTGTTTATCAGGGTGTCGGGAACATGTGCTATAGGCAAACTTTATCCCACTTACATTGTTTCACAGTGTCTCTGCTATTATTGCAGTCATTAGTCTGAGTTATTGAGTCACCAGGCAGCATTTCTGCAGCCATCGCTGAGTTTAGGGTTTAATTTATATGTAAATGCATTTACACCCTGTGTATTATTTTGTCAGCACATCATTTGCTGAAATGAGATGTGGGATGTTTGGTTTTGGAGGAATGTGATTACAAACTCAGACGGTTGAACTCCCGAGAATAAGTTCAATTTCTTCAAGTTGGAGCAAGAATTTTGGTCCAGTAAGTATGATTTCTTTTTTTTTTCTTTGCAGATTTCTAACTGGACCTGAAACAGAATGGATTTACATATTATTTATTCTCACTCACCTGTGAAGATTGGCTTAAAAAAAGGAAAATGCCTGGGCTTTCTGTGAAGTTCAGGGTTTTTCGCTGCTGAAGAGGAACTACCTGAAGCTAACTGAACATCTCTAAGAAATATTTACTTACAGTTTGAATACTCAATCATGGTCCTAATTAAGCAAGTTCATGACATTATTCCTGGCTTTCAACATAAAGACTCTCAAGAGATGTGTGATTAGGCTGAGAAAATTATCTGAAATGTAATTTGTGACAGCCCTGTTGCTGTCAGCAATTAAGGATGTTAAGAGAGTGTCAGTTCTTCAGAACTCTGAGCAGAAATGGGTTTAGAATTTCAAAACAAAGAAAACAAAGCTGTCAAAGCTGCAGCAGCTCGATAAAAGATAAAAAAAACAACCGAAGGTCGTAGCAGCCATGTCTTCTTCTAAACTTATGCAGTTATTAAATTCACACAACCACCCACAATGAAGCCAAAATTAACTTTCTCTGCTGCTGATAATATAACTTTATTGCATATGAGCAGAGTGGGGATTTAAAGTTCTGTGTGACCTTTAATCAAAACTGACTTATCATTTTTATAATATTGAAGCCTCTTGAGGCCAATTAACAGACAATAAAGATTGTTTTGGGTAGATATGATGTTTTATACAAATAAAGTACAGCTTTTTTATAATATGCTCAAATGTTCAGAATACAACAACGTCAAAAAGGCAACACAACAGTTGTTAAACATCATCAGCCTTCATTCATAGCCAAAAATAATGGAGCTAAATTGCAAAGCTGAGAATCTAAAAGAATTTTCATAATGTGACATTCTACTGAAAAAATATATAGAAGAATTAACACTGTTCTGTCCCATCTAGCACTCAGATATTGCAGGATAAATTGACTTACAGTATAGAGTTGTTTGTGACTCTGGGTTTGGTATGAATTGTCAAAAACAGGCAGAACATGTGCTCATTATTCAGCCTGTGTGGAAAATAGATAAAAAGAGAAGTCTGCAGGAGGGAAGGATGTCTCACAACAAATGTGACTGTAGCATTTTATCAGTAAAACCCTAGAGAACGTGAAACACCGATGACATCCAGCACCTTTCAGACATGATCTAAATGTGATGTCACTTTTATGCACCTGTCTCTTATCTGCAGCAGCAGCAAAGTCACCTTTACGTTAAAGTCACAATCAGTCACAATCTCACCAGGACAGCCTGAGTATCATAGCTGCAACAAATGCAATGTTGGTGTTAGCATCCTGGTTGTCTTACAGAGGGTTTGAATGGTTTTTCATTTAATTATTTTCTGTCAGCATTCAGTAAAATGAAATGAAATGTGGCTAAAAGCTACAAGAAAGAAAGGACAAGAAAGAAAGAAAGAATTTGATTTTTTTGATTTTTAAAACAAAGACAGAAAAAAAAAAGAATGACATTGTTTCCCATTTTTAAAGCACGTTTAGTCAAATTTACAAATTAATCACGCTCATTCAACCAAATAGAGTATAGATTCACACAAAACATAAATAAATAATAATAATAATAAGAAAAGTAGAAACAAACTAATAAAATGTGACATAAACTAAACCACCACGGTGCACTGGCGTCGCTCCCGGAGTTTCCCCTTGCCTCGCGTCCCATGCCAACGGGGATAGGCTCCAGCTCCCCGCGACCCGCCACAGCGGAAAGATTAGTGAATGGATCATCTAAACAACCAATGACTGAACACAAGCTTGTCACTGAACACACTACAGGCTCTTAAAAGTTTTTAAATCGTTGCGTCGTGCTCTGCGATAATTGAAGTCAATAGTGATTCTAGTTTGCGCTGTTTTTTTTAAATTGTGTTCCACTTTACAATCGTTGACAAGCATTCAACCTATTTTTTTCCTGCTTATTATAATCTGTTTGAGCCAGAAGGAAACTTAAAATTATCCACTGCAGATCTCTGACTAACAGTGTCTTGTAGAAAAGCCTCCCATGAACTTTCTATTGTATGCCACAAGTAAGTGTGTTCAACTCCATCAAAGCCTTTTCTTGGTCTATGGCAGGGCCGGCCAACCAGTGAGAGAACAAGTGCCACGTGCTTACAGTGTTCCTTCAAACAAACACATCATGTGTACGGACACACATGAACCGCCCTGTTCCCTCACTCTGATACACACACACACACACACACACGCACGCACGCACGCACACACACACACACACACACACACATGATAATGACAAAAATAGACTCCTACAGTAGGACGGCAGACCAGTCATTTTCAGCAATGAACTGGTGTCGCAAACACAAACTCCTGGTTCAACCACGTCCACAAACTGAAATACAGTAGAAAAAATTTCCTGCAGCATTTCTGATGGTTTGTAAAACAGCGGGTTGCATTGTAAAGAAGTGGAGCTATGTGAGAAGTCATGCTTAGGAAGAAGTATATATTAAACCAATAGCCATGATAACTGTAACTGCAAGTGCAGGAGCTAGTCATATGATAAGAGATAAAATATACCTTTCTTTGCATGACTGCAGCAGCAGAGGGGAGGGGGGTTCACAAATACATACATAAAAAATATACCTACATATTAAGATTTGTAACATATGAAATACACATATTAACATATGGTATACATTTTAACATATAGTGTACATATCAACAATTTACAACTACAGCGGTAGAAGATGGATGGATGATGATGGATTTCCAGCTAACTACAAACTACAAAGTACCACCTCCACTGAGTCCAGGGGGCATCCTAGGACAGAGCCGGCCTTCCTAATCAGTCTGTCCAGTCTCCTTCTGACGGCCACAGTGATGCTGCTCCCCCAGCAGACCACTCCATGAAAAATAGCCGAGGCCACCACTGTGCCATAGAAGGTCTTTTTTTGTGGAAGTGGAAGCAGTCAACAAAAGTGACAGGCAGCCTTAAGTAACTGAACAAAATGCGTGGTAAAGGTAAAAAATGAACATAGACGGTAAGGTCACTCAGATGGATGAGGAGAACGAAAGCTGATTTGAGTCAAGAACCTGAGCAATTCAAACACGATATAATAGATTATTAATACAAAAGACAAGAAAAAATAGGAAGCGAAAATATGTGAAATGGCAGAAAACGCTCACACAATGAGACACTAAAATATCCAAGTGCTTTAAGTTCAAAGTATAACTGAACTGTGATTAAATAGTGTGTTCATGTCTGCGCGATGTTTCAAACCTGTCTGGACAATCCAAGCGTCACCGTCTCTGAGTGACTCCAACATTATACATCCCGCTTCAAAGCGGTGATGTATTGTAATTGTCAGTGTTTGTGTGTTTGTCCATTCGTTTGTCCACCAAATATCTTCGCAACCACAGATAGAAAGATGAAACGAAAAGCACATTACTCGGGCAGCAAAGGGGATGAAAATGAGATGATGACCTTGACCTTGAGAAAACTAGGTTAAGGTCAAATTTAAACTTTTTTACACTCAGGAACCAGATAAGATAGAAACACGAGGGAGAAGGCAAGTGTAAGATCACAGATCAAAGCTAGTGTTTTGATCTATGAAAGTCGGTCAGAGCTCTAGCTTTGATCTTTGACCTATGCAAGTAGGTCAGGGGAAAATCTGAATTCAGGGGTGTCGCGGGATGTTGCGGTCTGTGTCTGCCTTGTTGGAACTGTGTCCGTGTCCCTGCGGCTGGTTCTCTTCCTCCTTCTGTGGACAGGAGTGGATGAGATGTCCCTCCTTGAACTGTGTAATCAAAGTTGCCCACTTTAGTAAGAAGCACAATGTTCAGACCTTTATCAGTATTTTTCCGCACCATCAGAACCTCGTGAAGGACACGACATGCTTCAGATGGAGACTCTTCCAGCCGAGTGGGATCATTTTAATCAGAGTGAGGAGTTGACCAGTGATGAACAGTGGTGCGTTGGAGATGATAACCTTTTTTGCCACATTGGCCAGAGTGAGGACCGGATGTTCTGAATTAACAAACTACTCTCGACCATCTGGTTCGTCTCCTCAATGCTATCACTACCAGGAGGCTGACTTTACGGTGCCATACTCGACCTTTTCTTCCACTGCCAAACTAACCTCCTCCACCGTGCAGCTGACAGCCGGTGCCAGCTTGATAGCATGCCATCGTGTCAGTCGCTCAAACCCGGAGCTCACGGACATGTCGCTCCTTTGGGATCAGTCTTTGATCCCTAAAACCCACCAAAAACTACCAAATGTCACTGTGATTAAAATACGTTAAAATGAAACGTGAATAAACATGCCACACTCGTCATTCACTTACACTCTCTCCCAGCATGCACGGCGAAAGAAAGAAATAAACAAACAGTTGTCTTCTCAGCTGACCTGCTAACTGAAGGCACATGTAAGCCTCCAAAACACCTCTCATTTGGGCTGTCAGGAAAAGACAGAAAACCAAAAGAAAGGAACAAATAAGAAATAAAAGACGCATTTGGATAAACTAGTTCTAAAGAGAGAACAAATGTAAATCCAAACCAAAGCACTGGAAAACCAGGGAACAGGGGAGAAACTGAGAGATGTCAGCGATACTCAGTACAGAACATGACAGAGGAGGGGAATTACTAAATAAAATGGGAGTAATTAATCCAGGAAAAGACCACCATGGATTTTGTTTGTTGTGATGACTGTCACAATCGTGTCTGAACATCTGTTGCACATTTACCAGTCTGAGGGAGAAGGAGCCCTCATCTGTGGTTCTCCCAGAGGGTTCTTTTTTCCCATTTTGGACAGGTTTTTATGGAGTTTTTCCTCACCTGTTTCAAAGGTCCAAGGGCATAAGGTGTTACTCTGCACAAAATTGTAAAGCCCCTCAGAGGTAAACTGTCATTTGTGAATTAAATTTGATTGACTGACTGAAAGCATAACAGATTGTGAGGGATTTGGATTATCTTCACGGCACATTTGAGGGACCTGATGACAGATGTTGAACCGCAGGCTTGAACTTTAATGTTCAGATGCTTTTCCTGAAGAATGATTAAGGCTAGCTTCTATGTGTGCTGCCTCAGACTCAACGCGTAGAGGCTGGCTGATGGGAGAGTTAGACTAACACAGAGGAAAGTTAAAAGAGTTTGCTGAAGGCACAGACAGTTCCTGGAGGGGAAGACGAGCAATGTTGCATCTGGATTAGCCACGAGGGTCATGGCTGAGTTTAGTCTTTGCTGTCAGGTGAACACAACATTGGTGACAAGCAGGCTGGGCTTAAAGATTCACCAAAGATATAAAGCAGTAGGCATTGGAGGTCATGGACATGCTGCATGTGGTCGCTTTTTGTTTTTGCCTCTTAAGTGCGAAGGTGTTTCATGATTCTCTGTCATTTCACGGTGTTATAAAATGTACACGGTGAAATGCACTCTCCACACGTTCACTGAGAGACAGATCATTTGCCCACACAGATCTTAAGTGGTGAACCTCTCCCTATCTTTGTTTGTGAATGACTGAGCCTTTCATTGATGCCCCTTTCATACCGATGACGGTACAATTCTCTGTACAAACCTCTGACATTCAACATTTTACTGTTCCAATCAGAATCAGATTTATGTTTAAAAGGTTGCATGGAACTTTTTCCCCCTTATCATTCTGATGTGATTATTATGGACTGTCATGGATTTACCATAAAGAAAACACCTCTAACAGCAAACTGCCTGCTCGGCTGTTCCAAAGTAGATTGCTGGCAGCAAACCAAGCCCGTAATCTGCATTGACTCTCGGGCTGAACCTCCAGTCCGCTCTGATCTCAGACAGAGCAAACACTCCAGAGAACACCTAATGCAAAAGTTTTTGAGCTTGTGTGCATTTAAGACGTCAGCTAATGCCTTCTTAAAGGTTTGTAAAGACAGTTTGGACGAAGTGATATCAATGTAGGAACCGTTTACAGCGTGAAACACATACATATTATTTCATTTACACAAAATGTAAGATGGAAACCAACTGAAGAAGACCATCAGAAACTTTATGTAAAGCAATAAACTTTATTCCATAAAATAAGATTCAAAAAAATGTTTTTATAAGAAGCTTCTGCAAAAATGTACAATCTACACCTCAAAATGAGAGTTCATTTAGAGCATAAGAAATAATCCTATTTGTAGCATTGAGATAAAGTTTCCATCCAATCTATTAATGTTTGACATTAAATATTAATTTACAATAAGCCCTTATGCATTTGGGCATCAAAGCTCTTGACTTCGCCTCATCGCGGATCTTTGGTAGGCAGTCACATGACACCGTACGTGCATTCTATTGGCTGACGGCATCCGGGAGTGCGCTATGTTCCATGAGTCTCGGACTTTCGTGAGACACAAAAGTGCTTGAAACAGATGATGACAGTGTGGGAAAAGGTAATACAGATAGAAGGTGGTTTAATATCAGTATGGGGAGGGTCATAAACGTTTAAATTACCGTAAATAATAAGATAAATAGTTTGTATCTCAATCACGGAATTCATTAATTGCGTCTGGTCCCTGGAACCAGGGACCGTTTTATTTAGCCTGTTGTAATTGATCTGTAATCAGGAGGGAATCTCCTGAACCACTAGTGCCTTAAAAACAGTGATATTTTCTGTGGTAAAGTAGAAATGGCATTCTCACTATAATTGTAACCACAAAGAAAAAACTTTGTTCTTCTGCTCCTTCTTACAACTTCAATATCTCGCTTGTGTGGAAGGCTCAATATTCAGCACTCCAGTGTAACCTTTTAGATGTCGATAACTGCTGCGGGTGTGAGGCGGCCAGATCAGGACAGAGCAGACAGGGATCAAGAGTTGACCTCCCAAAAGTTAGGAACTACCTTATGTACTGTCAGCTCCTGCACTAACAAACCTTTTCCTTTGCACATGGACTCCAAAGAGTCGCTAAAAGCTTCTGTCCCCATAATGAAAACACGTAAGATTAGCTGAACTTTAAAAGGTCTAAGGGGCTTTCATAATCAATTCCTTATTGTTTCCTTCTTGGCATAAAATCGATGGATGGCCGATCATGAAAGCCGTGCTTCCATTATGTCGGGGCATGACATCGACATCATTGGATTATGGGCCAGCAGGTGAAGGACCTTCAGAAGGCTACTTGAAGGATGGACGTGTTTTCAAAGGATCAGAAGGATGAGAGCTGCTCAGAGTGTGATATTCGCAGTAAAAGCTGTGTCCTCTGCCAACATGATCTCAGAAGTTTATCAATAAACCACCTTATTTTAAGCTGAAAGGCTGCCTTCTAGTATTTCCACCTCCTCCAAGTACGTTTGTCTTTAAATTTTTGTTTGGAGGCTCACTCCCATGTAACAGGATGAATTTAAAGAGAACTTGATAAAAGATGAAAGAAGAAAGATCCCATGTAGAACCTGAGAAAGAGAAAATGACAACCAGAATGTTTTGGGGTTTTTTTTCTTTTCTGTAAAATGATGATATAATGTTCTTTTAGATATTTTCCCTTGACACAAAAACGACTGAACTCGTTTCCACTGAAACTTACGGAGTGGCCAAATTTTACAATCTTGGAGAAATGCTCATTTGGATCAGGACATGAGTTGCTCTTCAGAAGAGCCAACTCATCAGGACAGGACTCAGCAGTATTCCTTCACCTGAAGGAAGAGGGACACTCATTTCAAGATACCAATGTTCAGATCTTGGACACGGAAGACAGATGGCTTGAGAGAGGAGTGAAAGAAGTCATCAACGTCAAAGTGGAGAAGCCATCTCTGAACGGGGGGGTGGTCTGCGTCATCACATTTCGCCTATTAACCATCATTTCCCTCAGAAGATTACACCCTCATTAGTAAACAAAGTGTTCCTGTGTTGAGCCACAGTAGATTTTAAGGACTTCCCATCTATGTCCATGACATTTGTAGAATAAAGAACAACCAGTGATTCTCTACTGCTCAGACTGAAGTTAACTGCGCTGGAAATGTGACTGCACATTTAATTGCTCTTTTAAAACTTGTGCCGTTCTGTTCCTGCAAACCACTGGCTCAGTTTATTCTTCTCTTTAACAATCAGGCAGTAATAATTGCAGACGGTTGAGCTTGGTTAGGTTTTACTCAGACTCAAACAGCCTTTACGGTCCTTCATGGCTCCACTCCCGCTTCCAGACAGTTCCCTCGCTGTCCCCGACCCACACAAGGCTCTTGTCACATCTCTCTTTCAGGCCGGAGAAATGGAGTTTGACTCCGGCTGTTCTTGCCCTGAATCCTCCGGGGGCTGTATTAAAAAGGCATCGCAGCAATGTTGACAGGAATACATTTATCGGGATTGTGTCTCCTTTCAAGAGGCGGCTGGGAGGGGCGCTGGTTGCCACAGGTCGCCTTTGCTGGCTGGCAGGCCATTTGATCTGCATATCACCTACACTGGCTGGTGCTACAGATGCAGTAACACATTCACGGAGCAGATAGAAATCGGACGGTTGCTGCTTTTTATTATTTTAAATCATCGAGCACAAAAGCTGATATCTTTTTGGCAAATAAATCCTTGAGCAGCAGTAGAGTTCTTACTTTTGCTTTTTGTCAATCTTGGCAGTAATTGCTCGGCTGTGAGGCATTTGGAATATGAATATAGGAGCTAATGAGATGATAGCTTCACACCTTCTGCACTCAAATGTTGCGCTGTGCTTTCAAGCATTATGAAGAAACTACAACTTCATTTCAGCTTTCTGCGTCACTTCAAATCAATCGGCGGTGGGAAATTTCACTCCTATGCACCAGCAAACTTTATCATGGTTTACAGCATCTGCTGTACCGTATAAATATAAGGACCGATATTGTGACGGTAGAACTATCAATCTTTATTTTTACTGCAAATGAACATGTCTACAATCCCCATCCATCCCATGGTTTTGTAGGAAGGAAAGTATCATACATAATTTAAGAGTTTCTCATCCAAAACCCTACCAGCTCCTGTCATTAAATCTCTCAACACGGAGAAAGCGTTCAGTAACGTCATTAATTGTTCTCGCCTCAGTATAGATCTGACATGTCACATCATGCGCATCCAGCTGACATTACCTTATGATGGTGCTAGATGAAGGGAAAAGAAAAATCAACTGATTCTTAAAGATGTTTATGTGTGATAAAAAATTTCAGCCTCTCCCTGGTGCTGGAGAGGATCTCCAACATTTTCTATATCCTGCTTGAATTGATTGCATCCCTGTCCTTCACTGGCTATAACAATCTGGATGATAGCGTTGGACCAATTAACACGACACTTCCCAGAGTCACGTTGATGCCAAGGGATAATTATCAGGTGTCAAAAAATTATTTTCTGATGGATCTACTGAATACGCCTGTGAGAGAGTTAATGTTTGCTGCGCAAACACTATGGTACAGCCTGTGTGCATAATAGAAAAGGATCCTTGTCAGCGCCACTGTGAGAATGTCAACTGGTGTCATCCATACAAACACAGCAGGACAAGAAACCACAGCAGGACTCAAGTAAACAGCTTAGAAGCTGCTGGCGGCACGGCGACATAAGTCATTCTTTAAATAATGTGATTTCAGAGTGAATTTTACCATTAGGAGCATAATAGCTCTTTATGGGTTTTTGTCGTTGCACTTCACCTGAGAGGCGCTGCAGCATTATGCAAACAAGGTTAGGATGAAATCTGACTCTGACACCTCTTCTGACAGCACAGTCATTACTCGCAGATTATGAATCAAACATGTAGTCCGCAGTCAGGCTTATGAGATGGATTGGTGAGGGCTCCTGGGCTCCTTTGCATTTAAATTGCCTCTTGTGGCCCACTCAAATACTCCACTTTATTAATGCTCACCCAGACTAATGATGTAGAACGCCCTATTAATTGCTGAAAATATCTGCTTCTGATCCCTGTGTTGTTCTTTCTTTCCTACCTTTCGCCTTTTGACTGAGAGTTATATCTGTTGACATTGTGATCAAAGCCGAGCGCTGATATCACGACTTTGCAATGAGTCGGCGTGGAAGGTGAGGTTAGAGGGATCAAGGGTCTTTAGCAGAGATGGAGGCGGCTGAATCCAGAAGTGATGAATGCGCCACAACGTGAGTTTCTCCTCTCTGGTTCCCCTCAGTGTTTGGTTTTGAATCGAATATCCAAACACAACATGAAATACTATAAAAATGCATTGATGCCTGTGGGGGACATTGGGCTGCTTCCGTGGAAACTGTGATGGTCTTCAGTACTGAGGAAGAAGAAATAAGACTTCTATCTACAATAAATGCACGTAATAAGAGAGGAAAGAGAACACAAGTGGCTGTGTGCTTATAAGCAACATTATGTTTCTAGCCAACAGTCATTTCAGTTCTCATTAAGAAAGGCTCATCATAGATACAGTATATAGTTACTACTGTGTATGGAGCTAAGAAGATATTGTCACATTACTGAGTCTTGAAAGTAGCGAAACATATTTTCTTTTTTTCCACCAGGTTATAACCTACATCTGTGTCCAGGGAATATTAAATTCTGTCATCATCTTGATAAAAAAAATGCATCACATATCCAAAAAATACGTCGCATCATCTCTCATTGTGGATGCAGTTGTAGATCATTGACATATCTGTAATTCTAATACAACCATGTATTATAAAATCACCTGGTTTTTATTGCCCTGAGATCAAATATCAGAACCAGTAAAATATTCATTAATATTTCAGACATATAAATGATTATTTTGTGCTGCCTGATGCGGCTTCAATGGCTCAATGTGAATCAAAAGCAGTAATATAATGAACAAGCTATATACCATTACATAGGGATCACCTGATTCTTCTGTCATGAAATGGAATTTTATTTTCAGATTTTTAGGTTCAAGTTTCAAGTTTCTCCAAAGATACTGAATTAATGCTTTCAGCCAATCATTGACCTTTATCAAGCAAAACGCCGCTCCCAGATTTAGCTTGTTAGCTTTGGATGGTCAACTAATGAATGAAAGTACGGTAATTCAACCAGATCAACTAACCAGTTAGAGACTGCTCCTGGAAGCCCTTCCTACTGCCAAAAACGTACTTTTTAGTCACACAAACCAAAAGCTAACCACAATAGTTAACAGTCATTTTTAAACAAACAACATGTGGATGTAAAAACAAGTAAACGATACCAAAAAAAAAAAAAAAATTATTTGAGACTTCAGTGGTGCTTTCTTATAAATTGTTGTCTCTTAATATCTCATTTATCTATTATTGACCACTAAAACTGTTCTAAACCAAATCAGATACTATTTGAAGTTGTGACCTAGTCCAATATTTGAAATCAATACGGGGGAGAAAACGCTACTGAGGTGCTGTATTATCTGAGTATACATCCTGATCAATATTACATCCTCATTAGCGAGACAAATTATCCCTGGTCTCACTATACAGCTCTCTCCGTGTCCTGCTGCTGGAGTGCTGTGCATCTCTCCTCTCAGCTCGTTTCTAATCACACCTAAAGGGGGGGGGGGGGATTTTGATCCAGATTAATTGCATCCCTTGAAATTCCGGCTCCCACCTGCCAGTTTGGGCCCCGGCCACCCAGTCGGCCTCTGAGAGTATCAGTTTAACCCGGGCAAAACACCAAGATGGATGCCAGGGGGGACGAAAGGAGCTCTGGAATCAAGCACTGAGTGGTGTGACAGTAGAGTAGCATGGGGAGTAACACTGATGGATTTTGGGAATTTGAGTGAACATGTACAGTATGTGTGTGTGCCTCTTTGGGTGTGTGTGTTGCTCTTTTTCCCCTGTTCCATCATATACTACGCCTGAGTGGCTGCCGGATCTGACAGCCCTACTTCCCAGGATTCCCATGTGGCTGACCCCTTGAGGTTGGAGGGGTTTTGTTGCCATGTGAACCGCACAGAGCACGATGCGCCACACCAGGCATCATATCCCATATAACCATGGAGGGTGTTGCTCATTTACTCCAGATCAGAAGAGTTCACTTGGTGTGTTTGCATTCATTTTCTTTTCATCTGACATTTATCAATTATAAAAGCAAGAAGAGACAATAAAAGACAGCCGTTGGATGGTTTTGGTCACAGGTGAGCTATGGTCTGATTAAACAAACCTGAAATGTGTTTTTCATTTTCAAATAAGTATGAACAGATTCAGAGGAAAGGAAGTAGGAGGTTTTTGGCCTGAAAGGAGTTTTGATTCACATTTTTGTATCATTTTCTTTTGGTCATTGCAGAGAGAAATGACAAACTGCCAAGACACGAATCCTGACAGTGGAAGAGCCAATTAACTGAAAGGAGAAGTCAAAGCACTGCTTGGGAAAAGCTAACTTTGCTGTGTTTTTATGAAGCCATTTTTGGATTCATTTCATTCGTGGCATGACATCGCCCCGAGGGACAGTATTTTTAGTTTATATTGGGTTTAATTGCATTTATATATTGATGTGGTGGTGCTTTTGTTTTTATTTGGACATTATATTTCTGTTTTTCTCGTTAAGCTCACTTTGGTGCTCCGGGATCTCCTGTGAATTGAATTGCAGGCCTCAAGGCATCCATGTGACTCCAGAGTGAAGACTCTTAACCACAGTTGTGCCTCTTGGCATCGTAAGTTAAGAATCTGTAGCAAATTAAAAATGCAAATGATGTTGTCTGTACCAAACATTAATTTACTCAGCTCATATAATCAGCAAAGCAAACCTCTGCAAAATTCCTCTTGTCCTTTTCATTTGACTAGATCCATTTACAACAAATATTTGTTGTTCTGTTATTACAGCATTTCTCTTGTTTCTTACTATGGTTCCTTTTACACTCCCTTTCCTCTTTAGCTCAGTCAACCTCTGAGCAGGGCTGGAGCACATTTTTATTATAGTAATTAATTAGTAATAAGAAAAATCTGACAAGAAAACCATATTAATAAGATTAATAGTCAGGGGTGTTGAAGTAGAAGACAGGTAGTTACTTCTGCTATTTTTCTCTCATTGTCACTATAGCAACATTCCCATCTTATAACATAGTTACATAAGGTCTATTTTCCTGTGAGATCCCTTTTCAGTAATTTTTGTCAACATTTGGGCATCGAAAGGAAGAAATGGGCATACTGGAGACTGGAAACATTTTTTATTTTCAAGAGAAGATCATCTGTTGTTTCATCTTTGTAACCAGTTCATAGTACATACTATGGAATACAGCGATGATAACATTGCTTTACTTGACTAACCTTTGTTTGGTCTCTCTTCTTCACTGCTAGTCTTTCTCAAATATCACAAAAAATATACACAGTATTTATTAAAAATACTGCATATATATATATATATATATATATATATATATATATATATATATATATATATATATATATATATATATATATATATATATATACACACATACTGCATGGTTGACATTTTATCAAGTTACTTGTAATTACAGCCTCAATCCTAATGAACCGTAAGCTGGTGCTCTGCTAACAGACTTGAATCCTTACCTGAGTGAACATTTTCTTGACACTGCTATATTCTCAGGTGGGTAAACTAAAGTAAGAGACACTGCAACAACCTGACTGTGAAGTGAGACGCTAATACCAAACACATACCAACTAAAATAGACTTGCTGAACCTTGACTGATGCTCACAAACCTGCACTCCCACAGGAATCAGATAAAGGGATGCAACAGAAAACTAATATGAGACATATCCCCCTCAGATTGTTGTTCATGTCTCAGTTACTTGTGACAGTTTTTGTAACCTCTGACCGGCATAATCTTTTAATACCTTAAGATGTGTCTGCTATGGTGAAGCTCACGATAGGAGAAAGTGAGATGTCTGAAACACAATTCCTTCACAAAGTCTTATCACAAATCTCATTTCAGCCTCAGAAAATGAAGCACCGTTAAAGCAGAAACCTGTACATTAAATGATGCACAAAATGTCCCAATCCAACCAAAACATAAATTCCTTATTTCTGCACTTTTCTCTCATTACACTAAAAAGTACTTCAGAAAGAATGAAGTAATTTGCATGTAAAGTGTCTTTACTTACAAACCCCCACTGGGTTTTTATTTTCGCTGTTGGGTAGGTAGACAGCATCTCTCTTCTACTTGCACAGAAAAAAAAAAGTTGCCCATCTGGAATTACAGGCTGTGTCTAAAAATTTGAGCCTTTCTTTCAAACCTCCAGTGTAGAAAGTAGCCAGACAGCTGGTTATCAGGGGCTGCTCTTTCCAAATTGTCTCTCATACTGGTCATATCAATCATTTGAGGAAAGATTCTCATGGAATCATATCAAAAGGAATTGTTTTCCTACCCCCTGTGAGAATCATGTGATATCACTCTAGAAACTCAAATCTAAATTCAGGAAGATTTCTAACTTCCGAGCTCCAAACACTAAAATGTTTGTCTTATCTCTATTTTGGTTTGCTCAGTACAGTGACAAAAAGATCCAACAAGTACACAATCACCTGAAATATCTAAGTATGACCACAGGGGTCATACCAGTTTTTTTTAAATCAATGTAACAAAACTGCATGGCGGATTTTGCTTGAGACAAGTGAATGTCACTTCAATGCTGGATGATTTAATTTTGATTCAATTTTCTTGACCAGATGACAGCATTAATCTTTTTAAAATTTAATTTTAATTAATTATTTTATTTTTTTATTTAATTTAATTTAATTTAATTTGATTCCACCTTCTTGACCAGATGACAGCATTCATCTTCATCACATTTACTACTTACATTTACTCACTGGTTACTAACTTTATTTGTGCAATTTGGTGCCAGGCAGCTTTTTCACAGCTGCAGCTGGAATCTTAGAGGCTCGAAAAGAGGAGAGAGACTGACCAAACAAACAAAAAACAAATGCTGATAGATGCTTGAACGTTTTATAGAGTGCAGCACAACACTTCTCACATAACAGAGTCATTTGATAAATTGTTATTGTTCCAATATTGATTAGTGTAGCGTTAAGTTTGTGCTCCATGTTATTACTGCTGTGGCACTAAACTTTATTCACCTGAGACAGAGGTGACAGCAAGGAGAGCAAAACTACCGCCTTTGCCATTTTTCTTTCTCTCCTGCACTATCACCTGCTGATGCAGTCATTACAGAGTTGCAGAAAAATATATTCAAGGAGCAGAGGCCCACAGCAGGGCAATGTTAGGATTTCAGCTGAGTTACAGTGGAGAGGGGGAACATTTTTCACTCTTCAACACTAGAATACATCAGTGTGGTGCAGCCAATCTCAAACAAACAGCACTGAACAAGGTTTGCATCGTAGGCGTGCCTGCTGTTTGTCCCCTGATATCTTGCAATTTGTACAAAGATATGGAATAAATATGTTCACACCACTGCCTGTCTGCTCTTTAATGAAGACAGGACTGATCACAATCTGTGACTGTAGTCAGAAGCATGACTTTCATCCGTGACAGATTTATTTTCACATTCTCAACGGAAAGAAAGTTCAAGGCCTGAGGTCATTTTGACTATGATGGAAATAAGTTCATAACAAGCATAACAATGTCACATGAAACTGCAAGAGATTTGTTATTAAGATCATATTCACACCTCTGGGATAGTCTCCACTAGTCCACCAGTTTTACTTTTTTTTGTTTATTTTTCTCAAGCCTACCATGCACTTTCTCTCTACCTTGGTAGGCCAAACCAGGCATCAGCAAAAAGCAAACTTTATCACTCATCTGTATAATTACAAATCGACTAAAGGCAATCTGTACTGTATATGATTACAGATGAAAGATGTGTAGCAATCAATACCCCATATCAATCTTTCCCTGTTGAATTACAGTCTTTTTTTTTACAAGGAACTCTTTCTTTTGGCTCAGATGCCCGATTTCACTCTCTCTGGTTGTACTTAGACATATTTTTATTTAATACCTTTTATTCATCTGTTTCCAAGTCTACTTGACACTAAAGTCATTTTTAACTGCAGAAAATGCGGTTTGACAAAATCCAAAGCATCTACTGGAGCTTTAACTATTTCCAATTGCACAAATGAACTTTGATATTGAAGAAAATATGTTTCCTGAATCCACCCACTAAGCCTTTACTTCTTTATACTTCTTGTGTTTTAATGACTGATACATCCCAAGGAAAATAAATATTTTAATCATTATTTGACATTTAGTAAAGCTGACTGATGTCATGACATTGAATATGTGACTTTGTGTTTAATTAATAAGAATGGCATTTCTCACACTCTACTTTTTTTGATTTGAGCAAACACATTCCAATCTCTTTCCAGCAGCGTAGCTCATAATTTTTTGAATACATGGTGTTTTGACAAAGAATCCTGTGAGCTTGACATTTATCATAATTATCATCTTATATATGCAATGCAACAGAATTGTCTCATAATGAAAAGTAAGATATATGGTTTAAATGAATTTTAGAAATGAACTACTCCTGCTATATTTGTATAGTTGTTGACCTCAGCATATAAACCTTTCCATGCTCATCACGTTTTTACTGGCTTTCAGTTTTACTTTTGAAAGTTTAATACAGTTCATGCTGACAAAAATGGGTCTTCAGCTGCAGCTAATCACTTGTGGCAGCGCAACAAGACCAAACTGCAGCAGCATTTCATTTGCTGCTGAATTTGTATGAAAAATTCAACTAAAAACACAGCTCTTTGGAGCAAAGATTAAAAATACTGCACAGCCAGTTGCAACACTTTTTATAACCCACTGCACATATAGGGCTGCTCTTAAAGCTGACATACTGTTCAATTATGAAGACATGCACACAATACTTATTCCCCACTTACACACACGTGATTCAATTGGACTTTGACCTTAACCCGAATAGGAAACAGCATTTTTCCAATGTGTTCTGTCCTCTATATTTGGAGTTAAATCTAAAATCACCTTGAAAAAATAATTGATTCCCCACTCGCAACCTAAACTCTGAAAAACAGGATTAATTTTAAAGCATTTTTCCATTTCTATAAATTTAAGAATTTTGTAGCAATGAAAGACTATTTTTCATCAGCTAAGTCAGACTGAAATAGTAAATAGATGTTGTAGATGGGTTACACACACGGTCTATTGACTGCATCCTTGTAGTTAGAATATTTACATTACTTCAGGTTGGCAACATTAGTTCAGCAAAAGTTGAACTACAAGGTTCCAAAAGGCCATTTAAAGTCACTGAAGGTGGTACATAATCCTCTGAATGATTGGTCCATTCACTGATATGCATGAGTGTTTAATTTACACCATCACAATGATTAAAGGTGACAGCAGTGGCTGACAGCACCCAGTGGTGACATTTCACCACTGGGTGTTCTCCTCCTGTCTGCTTGCAGACCAGACCAGTGGTTCCCAAAATCACAATAGATCTGATCTTTAAATGGCATGAATAATAATTTATGTATATTCCTGACTGTTGTTACCATCTGCATCATCTTATTCTTTTTGTAACCAGCTATAAAGTACATTGGCCATGCATTCTATCTTGGTTGGGACAATAAACAAAACCATTATCTAATAGAGGTATTTATGGGGCTTGTTTCCTACTTTCTCTTTGTAGCTGGGGGTTCTTCACCTGATTTCTCCACTGTTTCACATGTACCATCATCAGTGGGTTGAATAATGGAAAAGGATGGCACCACTTCCACCCTCATCATACTCACTTCTCTCTCTGATGGTAGCTTGGCTCATGTATTAGGATTAGGGTTAGTTTTCTCAGGGTATTAGCAATCTGGTCTGTGGCTTTTCTATTAGCCAAGCATCAATGTTAAATTACTTCTCGTAGACACTGATTGCTTGGCCTCCAATGTGGTGCTGTGATTCTATAACACACAACTGTCTTAGCTCACCTGGTCACTTAACAATTAATAGTCAGCATAAATTTATCATAATTATTTATATATACATAATTATTTATTATATTTAACCTGTAACAATGTCTCTGAGTTATACTAGGGTGATATTTCTCATTTGAAACCACTGACTACATTAATGTCACTGTTTTCCTTTGTAAATTTAATTGTGTTTTATTTATAACCTGGGAAAAAGAAAAGGTGCAGATAGGTACTGCATGATACCATCACCTCATTTTCTCCCTGAAGTATCATCATCGGAAAACTGTACTTGATTGATTCTGAGAATGTAGACAATCAATCACATCATTTCTTACTTGTTATCTCAACATTCCATTTGCACAGACAAGGAATCATTTCCATGCATGTGCGCATTCATGACTTACATGCAAAAAATAAATATGTGTCTTGGGCTGATAAGAGCTGCCTCCCTGCCCCTGTCCTCCTGTCATGGCTCTGCGCTGATATTGTCCATGATGAAGGTGAGTGAAGATGACAGGCAGCCAAATGTCCTTTCACCTACGGCTGATTTTTGAATGCAAACACCTTGGTTTAGACAAATGAGAGTCGGGCGTAGCAATTACATTGTGGCTGACCTTCAGTTTGTTCACGCACCTGAAATGTCACACATTTCACGGTCACCTCCATTTACCTTATTGCATTCACAGTTCCCACATTTATAGCGAAAGATTCCAATGAGAGAATATTTGCTTCTTTTTTTTCTAATTTACATGACCTCATTCTCAGTTTGTGAGTAGATTTTTGTCTTTCAAGAAAAGAAAAATACTGCATGACACTTGTATTTTCTAAAGATCTTTGGCTTCAGTTAATTTATTATAGGGGAGGGGGTGCAATCAAATACTTCATCAACTCCTGTGAAAATGGCTGAAAACATTTCCAGGACAGACAAATGGAAATGCAGCTAATAAATTGTGCATGTAATGATTAAATTTAAATACAGAGGTCAGGAGCTCTCATTATTTGCTCTAAAATATTAAAATACTGTTAATATTTTATGTGTCCACATATGCTGCAGTGAATTAATTTCAAAAGAAAATTGTTTGCATAGAATGAAGTACTTTTGGGGCCAAGTATACAAGAGAGAAACTTTTATCCTGGAGCTGAATTTTTAATCTGTCAGTGCAGAGCCTTGTAGTGCCATTCGTTGCTCCCATATGGGTTGGTGTCAATGTGATTCATTGAATCTTGGGGGGCAAACAACTGGTGTTAACACATTAGGTTCTTGCATGAGTCCCCCTGCGCAGTTATTGTGTTATTCTTTATACCAGGCTTAGATTAGTTCATTTGAGGTGTTTAAAACACAATTAATCATCATAGAAATCAATCTGTTCCCAGAAACATGCTTTTCTCTCCTCTACCCATCAAATTCTGATAAAAATGATTCAGTTTAACTGAACAGGTGATATATTGCTGGGATGATTAACATCTGAGAAATGAATGGCTTTACCTCCTGAGCCACGGCAGGACTAATTCCCATGTGATGATAATTTTGGCACATTTACTTCAAATATTAAATGGTTAAGTACAAACATGGGGGAAAAAAATCAACCCCTCCAGCATCCAGCTTGAAAATCTGTTTCAGAAATATTGACAACTTTTTGATAATGCTGTCTTCCACTTAGTGTGGATTTAAAAAGAATCCAACATCTGAGTGAATGCTATTGATCCATCTGCAAGGGTTTTTCAAAGTTTGCTCATATCTAGTCTCTTTTATTGGAAAACAACAAACCTATCAGCACAAATTTCATACAGCAGCAGTACATTTTGACATATAAGTACTGTATACTGGTATCTAAGTACTCCTTTTCATTTGAAAGAATTCAGCTGTGCACACGCAATTCAAAAAAACAAGAGATAGCAGCGTGTAGCCACCTGAAAAGCAACAGAAGAAGGGTTCAAATGATTTGCTGGGTTCAAATTGTGGTTATTGAGAAATACATGTCAATATTTTACAGTTTTATCTAGTTTTAGCCCTTTACTTCTCCTTACTTTGTTGGGCTGATCCCACAAAGAGTAGTTTCTTTAACTTTTAAGAACAAAAATACCAAGTCAGCTTCATTAAAAGTCAGAGCAATCACTATGGACGTGGCACATCAGAAATCAGCACACGTGTGGCCAAAAAAGGGATTATTATTCAATAAAATCCAGATTATAAATCAGAGGACATAACTGACTGACAGTCAGTATTTAATAACTAATATATCAGCCCAAACCTGTTTATTTCTGTGTAATTACCCCTCGATACGCTCAATCACTCTTGATGATCAATTACAGAAAAGGCAAATGAACTCCATATGTCTGTAATGGAGTAACAGATCGACATCCCATCAGCACACCAACGAGATTCTGTTGAGCTTCTGCTCATCTTGCATGCATTGGTAAAACAAGTCACACATGGACAGCGATGGGACGAGTCTCTTCAGCTTGATTAGTTCTGCTCCAGAAATGTAGAGAGTGACAAGCTAATCGCAGCTGTGGTAGCGGCGGACGGAGGCCTCTGAAGGACAAGAGGGACGGATCGATGATCCACGGGCTCGGTGACAGCAGGAGACGCGACACTTCATCCACTACAATGTCAACATGAAGTATGCCAAACATGCTGCGTGGAGGACAGCTTGACAGATGGACATTTTTATCTGTTTCTATAACAAATGACAGATGGATATAATCCTGTCCTTAGTCCACCAAGTGTAAAATATCTAATTGTTTCTATACACTGAGGATTATTTATGCACTCTAGGTGTTATTAGATTTGGAACATGGCATTGAAAATCAAAACTATTCCAAATGCAGGGTTTGTGGACACCAAAAGCATGTGTGTCATGTGATGCATGGATCCTGGGCTCTTCAGCTGAGAAACATGTTCACATCTTAGACTAAAGTGCTTTTGCAACTTCTGGGTTTCCCCTGACAGAAGTGTTTACCTGACAACAGAATGAAACAGCATATTTTTATTCTGGTTAGACCTTACATTTACATGACAACATCACAACAACCTTTTGGGGGCCTGAAAACACATTCCATCTTCTGGAAAAAAAAATGTTATCAACATGAAAAGACGCAAAATACAATTCAAAACAGAGGTCTCAAAGCAGTTATGAAAAGTGTAATGACATAACTCACCTCACAAGTGGCTATTGTGTCTGCAGCCCTATAACCAAGCATGGACAGAATGTGGTGTTCACAACCATTTTCACAACCAGGGTAAATTTGTGCTGGTTGCTGTACTGCTGCATGCAGCACTAGGCTTGTTCGCAAGCTTAAAAGTCAATTCATAAGTTTGTTTGGGTTTTTTTTAGATTGAATTCTGTATCTTTCATTACATGCAGGGTGTGATTTGTCAAAAAAAGCAGAGGAGATGGGGAATGTTTTGGGGTTGTTTTTTTTAAATCATGAAAAAATAAGCAATCAGCAGGTCAAATTGTTTTTTAGATTAATGGTAGGGCCTATGAACCTTAATTTGGAACAGCTGAACATTCATATTTAACAAAACCTTAAAAAAACCATTTAATTTTCTGTGCTGGAGAAGATGATGTAAATGGAGGTGTCCTAATTTGGCTTCAGGACTATGAATGAGGGCCGAATACTCCAACATGTCAAGAGGATTTAGCCTCATGCTAACGGTCTGTAAAATGTCACATTAACACCCCATAGATTCAGATTTCACGTGTCATGTCACAATAACTCAGCAAATATCAGACTAAATGAACAGTTTGCTCTAATGTCAGCCTTAATGTGGTCTTTTCTTCTTTTCCGTGGCGCGTCATCTCCAGCGTTTTGTTCTTCTTTTATCTTTTATCTCTGTGAACTTCTGAACAAGGAACGAACCCACAGTGTATTTATGTTCATGGGACGTTCAAACATTGAGACTGCCAACAGTGTGGGGCAAGTTGGAAGGTAGAGCCAGCAATGTGGACTATAGACTACCTGAAAGAAAACTCTATCACACCTTGCCTGTTATTCCATTTGTTTTTAAATTATTGATGGGGTTGTCCCTTTTTAAAAAAATTAAAAAATAGCTGAACAAATATCAATCCATTTTTTTTTGTAGATGAAACCATTGCTTATCCACCTTGTTGGTCACGGGGCTGCTAGATCTAATCCCAGTCGACTATGAGCAAAAAGACACCAGGTTATCACAGGGCTACACAGATATTTTAAAGATTTTTTTTAACTTTCGATTGGGTAGGCAAGGTGCAAATTCTGTGGGCCAATCCGTGCACCAAGCTCCCACCGACCTGATGTACAACACCCTAATCACGTTAACAACACCTCAAAGTCTGACTATCTGCTCTTGTACCCTTAGCTTTGAAAAACATTGACATTTTACAGTTTCCCTACTTTATTTTACTAATTGGTACCAAATTAAGTTTAATACAATTGATTGAAAGCTGAATTTTAAAAAGAAAGAGTCCTCTGAATCCATCATAATCTTTGTTTATCATTATATCATATTAAATTATCCATGAATGAAAGAAAATTTTGGTTAAGACAGCAGGATGCCATGACAACTGTATTGTATGGTTTAATAAAAATTAATCTAAGTTAAGGAAGTCTGCTAACTCACAGACCAGATATAAATAGACAGCTGACGTCTGCAAAAATCATTTTATCAGCCTATAATTACATTGATACATCTCCAAATATTAACACACAACACACAATTTTTTTTCAATATTCCAAAGGTTTTCTGTTGAATTCAATCATGTTTCACTCGGTAAAATTCTAATTTGAAAAATTCCGCTGACATACATGTAGTTTAAATTCATGCTGACTTATGTTACATATTCAGTGAATGAGTCGTGTTTGTTCAAGTGTCTAAAAAACCATAAATGAGCTTTTTTGCACGAGAAAATCTTTTAATGAAAGCTCAACTCTATTTTAACAAGAGTAGCAAATTCTGAATTTTCAAAGAACTTTTGTGTGTATTTTGCAAAGGCCATGGCCATCTATACCTCAACACATTTTGTCTGTAAACCTGGATTGTTGCTGAGTCAGTATTCTCTCAACTGAAACAGATTTGTCTGACAAACATGAGGATTTGACGATCTCTTCCTCTTTATCAATTTTCTTTCATTATTGTCAACTTTCACTTGCTTGCATGTCATCTATGGCTGGAAACATCAGATTTGTACAGAGAGAAAGCAGAAGTGTGTGTTCTGCTCAGGGTTCAGTCATAAATAAAAAGTTTAAAAACCCAGCACCTACTGCTGCTGGGCTCCTGACAGTCCTGTCAAGCGAATCAATCACGGTGGACAGCAGAGGAGGAGGTTGTACCGCTGCCTGATTCAAAGTGGTTTAACTGGCATCACTGACAGTTCTCACTGGAGCACAGTGTCCAACCGACTGGAGTGGACTTGCTCGACTTCAGCTCCTCCTGCATCATTTTCTTACTTTTTTTTTTTACAGTCTGTGCTGTGCTGTTGTCTTCACATCCCTCTGTGTATAATGATGCAGAAGTGCATTGATTCATCTCACAGATTATGATTTGATGGGGGATCTTCTCGAATCATTTCTTCATTCACCAACATTAAGTTCCTATGAATCATTTCTATCGATGGAATGCTGCAACATGCGTGTCGCTGCCACACCGTCACCTCCCCAGCCTCCATCTCTAGGCTTCAATCAGGCATTCGAGAATGTTTATGATCATCAGTGTGTGGTTTGGTTGAAGAGGACCAAACCACACACTCAGACCTGAACTATTTAGTTAGCTTTGGGAAGGCAGCGAGAAAGGGAAAGAGGGGAAGATCCAGGGACAAAGGCAATGAAAATGGTCTGGGGATAGGCAGAGGAATGGAGGGATTGTGGAGCCAGCGTGGATATGTGGATAAGTTTTTCTCATCACTCCACAATATAAACATGTAAACATATCTAGAAAGATGACGAAGTCGGAGCAAGACACCAGACTCAAAATACGTTTTTGCTGCCGCAATAATAAACGCTTTACAGTGTGAGTAATCTGACTGACGTGTGTCGACTATAAAGAGATAATAGCTTTGTTACCAACTTTGAACATGGAGAAGGATGTCAAACACAGTAGGAAATAATGTTTTCTTTCTTTGCTGGTATTGTCCAGTGTGTTCCCGCTTCAAAGAAAAAATGAAAGGAAAAATGAATGTGACACACAGTTGTTTTTTTTCCGATATCACACGTCAGCTCGTACCTTGGCTGTGATTGACAGTGAATGAGCAAAAACTAATGAGATGCAGAAAGTGTGGCAGGACTCTGTGTTTGTGGACGCGCACTGTGAGAACTGTTTACTCCTGCCGAAGACATTATTCCTCATATAAAGCAGGGCCACAGTTTGTGTAAGGCGCTACCTTGTCCTTCCCTGCCCGTCCTGCTTCAGATGAATTTACACGCTCAGAGTAATTTCCACACTAAACACTTTGCCGCCTCTTGTCAGGACAGATTTAGACAATGTTCCTCCACTATGCTCATTTATTTCTAATCGTCTTTCCTCACCTGTCCTTGTCTTACCTGTCCCCAATTCTTCCCTCTCTCCTCCCTTTTTCCTCCTACTCTTTTCCCTCACTCTCGGCTGAATGAGTCGTGGAGATGGACGTAATGAGACAAGTCCATGCAGGATGGGAGATGGAAGAAGCACCAGGAAGGCGTGCAGCCGTAAACAAGGTGAAAAATAATCAGGTGGAGGGTGGACCGCGTCTCTCTGAGGGCCCGCTGCAGCCATGTGCGCGGAGGCCGGTGCAGCGACACAACAATACATCACTTTCTTCTTTAGACAGGACTTTCTACCTTCTGTCAGGTCTCATTATCTCCCCCACAGCTCATGTTTATTTGTTCCTATGCTTGTCTTGGTTTAGCACTGACTCACCTTATTACTTGTTTACTCTCAGCACATTTGATTATTTCTATGAATCATTTCTTAAATCTCAGTCAGTGACCTTTGAAAGTACAAATGTAGATTTCAGTTTCATTTCAAGATTTTATGGTAACTATCTGTGTATTTTAATGTGTTGAATGGAGTTAAACATAGAGCAGATCCAACTTCAGACATTTGATTGCACCCTTTCCTCATCTGAGTTTCTTCCATATAAAATTTTGTAAAAAAGCTCAAAAGAGTTTAAAACTGTATGAAATGACTTCTTCAGGTCACCTTAGCTGATAGCTGTTGATGCAGCATGTATGGATTGGATATCAGGTGACAATTGACAAGCACCAATCCTGCAAAATCACCCAGGAGCTTATGAAGGCGTAACTCCTAACAACTGTTTTGCGAAATACAAAAGAAGCCACCTCCATCTGGGAAAACTGTTTCCATGAAAAGGTGAAGATGGTCTGCATTAAAGCCAAGGCAGGTGGTAAGTGTCAAAGTAGCATCCACATCTATGGCAAGACCAAAGGCCTCCCAGCAAAAACTCTCCCAAAACATCACACTGCCTTTTTCCCATGGTGTATCCTGGTTCCATTTCTTCCACCAGGTCATCCACACGAAGTAAAAGAAAATTTGTTTCATCAGATCAGGCCATCACCTTCCATTGCTTGGTGCAGCACATCTGATGTTTCTTGTGTCCAATGCTGGTGCTTTAGTTGGTAGACAGGGCTCAGCGAGGGCGAACGGACAGGTCTGCACCTATGAAGCCTGAAACCAACAAAATGCAAACCAGTGTGTTATCTGACACTCTTCTATTAGAACCAGTAGTAACCTCTTCAGTAATATGAAGTGTAGTGGATCGTCTGTTGGGTTAAATGAAATGTGTCGGCCTTTGCCTTTATCTAGCCATCACAAGTATTTGACTCGAATTCCTTAGGCAATTCTGATTTCCATACTTCTAAAACATCAACTTTGAGGACAAAATGTTCACTGACAGTATTATTCAACCCACTCACAAGTGCATTTTCTAAAGAGGTAATCAGTGTTTTTCTCTTCACCTGCCGGTGGTCAGAATGTTACGGCTGATTGGTGAGGCAGGTTGGTGTGAATGTAATCATGAATCATTGTTTGTTCCTCTATGTATCGAACCTGTAATGAATGGGTGACTCCAACAGTATGCACCCCACCTCTTGCCCAATGTCAGCCTGAACACACTCCAAAGATTCTGCCAGAGATAAACTGGTGTAAAAAATGGATGGAACATTCTAACTTTCCAAGCAAATAAGGATATATTCATCTTTTTTTTTTCACAATGAAAATCAAACATATGAATTTTAACTTCATTCATCTTTATTATACATCAATAATGTCTACACGCATTATCGTATAAATGATGTCAGTGGATGAAGCCAGATGCACATTTATCATTTACATCTTTTAAATAAAATATGTGGTCCTTTCTTAAGCCTCTGATGTAAATCTGCTGATATGAGTGAAAGTTTCTGCTCCTCATAAAGCAAAAAAAAGAGAGCAAATATTCATCAGTTTTTTAGAATGAAAATTAAACATATGTTAACTTTATTCATATTTATTATCTTCATTATTTTCAGACATCTTAGTGCAAACAGCTTCAAGGCATTGCTAAAGAAATGAAGCTTTGTCACACAAGACAAAAAAACAAATAACATTTCTAGAATTGGAGCTATAAAAAACCAATATACTCCTTTTATATTACACATAATCATCTCACCCGTTGTTTATTGGCTTCCTGTAATATTTTACTATATACCAATGTGCACATTCTTTCATTCATTCATCTTCTGAACTGAAGTGCATGTTTTTGGAGGTGGGAGGAGGTCAGAGAACCCAAAGAGAACCCAAACAGACACGGGAAGAACATGCAAACTCCACACAGAGACTCGAACCCGGAACCGCCTTGTTGTGCGGCGTACAGCGCTACCCATTGCGCCCCTGTGCCGCCCCACTGTGCAAATGTGAATCTAAAATGCAGCTGCATGAAAGAGTAATCAGATGTTTTAAGATTATCTGTGCAGATTTATCAGATTATTGTAAACTTGCTACTATTTAGAAGCATTAAGGTGCTATTAATGGACCCACATCATGCAAATAAGTTACAATTTTGTTTTACAATCTTTGCCAACATGTGGTGGCTTATTACTGCCATTCTGCCACCCACACCATTCATTTGAATTGGTAGCATTTCATTAAAGCTTTTTCCCCTGACCATTTTAGAGAAATCACCCCCCCCCCCCAATTATTTGTATTGCTACCAAACCATGTCCAGCTCAACAGGTCACTAAAACCCAGTTCATTTTTAATCATGGATCCTTCTCTGTGAGACTGGACATAATGTGATACAGCAGTAATCCACATGTTATTTCTTCTGCCTTTGATGTAGCTGGTAAAGTCTGACTACAGTATGTCTTCTGTTATGTTGAGCTTTTTCTTCTTTTTCTGTCTTTCTTTTCTCTTGTGCAGACAATGTCTCACCTACATAGGATGCACCTAAATACATCTAACATGTTAAGTTATGTTATGTTATGTTATGTTATGTTATGTTATGTTATGTTATGTTATGTTATGTTATGTTATGTTATGTTATTTTATGTTATGTTATGTTATGTTATGTTATGTTATGTTATGTTATGTTATGTTATGTTATGTTATGTTATGTTTGAGGGATGTTCAGCAGGGACTTTCATTGATATTCCACTGCTATGAGCTGAGATTTCATCCACATGTCAAAATATTTCTCTTTAAGTATTGTACAATTTTTTGTAATATGTATTAAATATGCTCTTGACATTTTTTTTCATCATTAGAACAGGTTTTTGAAGAGCCACAACCCCAACCTACACATGAATGCCAGGCTGTACTTTGAACCTACATTGTTCGGATCTGGAGGACGGAACAGGAGGTTGAGCCTCAGGATTTAAACCTGCTGAGTACAAAGTATTGTGATAGTACAAAACAGCTGTCATGGACAATTCCACCACAACACGCTACTGCAGTGACAGTATTTAGGGTTTTAAAAATAATGTAAGCATTCTCTCAAATTCTGAGGTTATTTTAACATTAATCTGATGAACAATCACCAAAGAACAGTAAAGTTACGCTGTAGAAAATGTGTCAACCCCATATTAAATAGTGAAGTCATTGTTCAATACAGGCAGAGTGAAGGTGAGGAAGTGGACCTCTATAATCCATCACATCAATAACCTTTACACATACTATCATTCCTGTCACAGAAAATATGTGAGGATTATTTTAGCCTTTCTCTGTTGTAAAGATCCTCATAGGAATGAGCATCTTTTAAAATGCATTCAGCATCTAAAGGCATTTTCCAAATTCTCACATAAAACTTTCTCTATAATAATATATGACAAACTTTATAGTGTGAATATCTTCTAGGGTTGTTATACAGTAGCATGTCAGACACTTTTTAGGAAGTACACAGGGCCCGCCGCTAAATAATAATCATTTTATTCTCCTTCTTCTAATCTGAGCTTTTCTGAAGTTTTTCCTGTAGATGATTTTAAAATGTGCTGCGTGCAGATTTTATTTCTTACTAAATGCCACACTAATAACAGACACAACCATTATATAGTATGAATTGTTACTGCAGACTTTTCCTCTGCATTGTCAATGAGCATACCAGCCGCCTATAGTCAACAATTGCCTCAGGAGATCTTGTTGTTAGAGAGGCTTCCCCTCCAAAGAGAAGGAGGTAGCATGCAGCCTTGGCAAAGAAAAATGGAACCAACATTCTGCAGAGAAATGATCACCATTTATTTCACACAGGGCAACATAACATATTAAGTCTATTTTTCTCCTCTTGAAAGCAAAAATGTGCATTTCAAAGCAGGCAATGTACTACTAACTGCAGCCTAATTTTTACAATGAAAATAATTCGTTACAGACTGTGTAAATGAACCTATCACCCTGTACTTGACTGCTTTGCCACAGATTCTGGATCAGCCAAAAGCTTGTAATACCTGAGAAAGAACGTCACAATCCTGACCCCACGGCTTCCTCTGTGGATTGAAGGTGAAGTTGTGACACTAAACTCCCCGTATGTGCGAAAGGTTGTTTCGACTCTCTATGTGTTTGACAGGAGACAAACCAAACCCTTTCGGGGTGTACCCAAACTCGCCTTATGTCAGCTGGGCCCCCCCAACACGATCCTGCAAAGGATAGGAGATGGAAGCCTTGTGACATCTAATTAACAAAGTGCATTAAGTAGTTACATTATTATTTATTATTTTCAACAGGTTACATTATTAAAATGAAAAATCAGTCATATAATTTGTTGGGTTTTTTTTTGGATGGCACATAGTTCTACAGATGATCAGTGATCAAATTGAATGTTTGACATGTCAGAGACTGAACGTGCTTCTTGAGAATGATGGTTGTAGTAGTAGCATTATTATTACTAGTTGTAGTAGTAGTAGTAGTAGTAGAAGTTGAGTCAACAAAAAAGAATCATAATGTTAATTAAATATAGAGAGCTACATCCTTGGAACAAAATGGAAATGCAATTTTCTTGTAACATTACTGAAGCTCCCTAAAATTCTGTCCTGCCAGTGTATTTGTCTTCCTAATGGTGGATTTAATGTAGCATAATATAATCCAAACAGCTGTGTGTTCATATTTCTGTTTGTTGCACCACTTGTTTTTTTGTTTTAATACAGAAGCTTCTTTGTCCGGCAATGTTCGACCAAGTCGATGTTCTATCCTCATAAAAACCAGTTTTGTTGTAATAAAACAGTAAAACTTATCGCAAAAATCCAGTTTGAAATAACATGCTAGAAGTTTCCTCTCTGAAGATGATGTGTCCACAAAGACAGTCTGAACGGAACTTACGTTCTATGCTTTGTTTACCATTTTTCTACCTCGTATGTGAGACTACAAGTAGAGCATATATGTCACGTGTATGTGACCATGTTTAATTGATTTAAGTAAAATGACGGTTGTCGGATGGGCCCTGCACCTGACAGCAGATGAACCCAAGGTCACAGCTGACCCACTGTCCTCATGGTACATGTGTGGGAAACAGATTCAGTAAAAATGTCCAGCCTGACTGTAGGCGTACAGACCACAATACTTTAACTCAGTTTACCTCGGCCTTGTGAAGCAGTTTGTTTTTGACCATACTGCTCAGACGAGAAGCCGTCCAGGTGCAGCCCTGAACTGCACTGAGGGGTGACCTGCGCTAATGACCCCCAAAGGTAGATAAAAGTAGCTCTCAGGCCGACTTTCACCCAGCAAAAGGTGGGAAATATTGCACTTAAGATATGCCTCCCAGAGGTGTCGTTCCCTCTGCACTGTGACTGTGAAGGCGTTGAGCTGAGCACAAAGAGGCTGTAGGATCCTCTGATAAGCCGAGAAGGAAAATTTGACTTCAGAGTGTTTGTCCTTGTTAAAAAAAAATATTTAAATTATAAGTAGATAAGATTTTGATGTTCAAATACCCGGGTTAAAGTTTTGTGTCAAAGTTAAGTGGAACAAAAGTCTCTTGAGACGTTCCTATTAAATTAAGTGCAAACAGTAACAAGCTTTTATTGTCACACACAATTATAGATGACACAATGTCTTTGTTCTCTACATTTTACCGATCTCTGAGGAGCAGTAGGTAGCAGTGATGGCACACAAGGAGCAAGCTTGGCTTCAGTATCTTGCTAAGGATACATCAGCGTGTAGACTGGGGTTTGAACCATCAACCTTCCAGGAAGTGGAGGACAATCCGACCACCACACACAGAGTCAGACACACAGGAATGCATCTTTTGGTCAGTTACTGGTTTCAAACAGGCGACCAGTGAATAGCAGTCTCTTTATTGTAACTGCATGAAGTGGAATTTATGATAAAGTGCAGGATTTTATATGTATTTGCACTTCCACATAAACTTCCAAACTTGTGTGTCTGTATTTGAGCTTTGTGGGTTTAGTTGGATTTTTTTTCACCATCATTAGTCTTGTAAACCATTTCTGTGTGCGACATGATTAGTTACACAGCCGGTGAGCTAACCCTGAAACATTTACGCCATTTTTGTTAATGCCATAAATAAATAAATAACACTCTAGCATTAATTTGACAGGAAAGGGTTTCTGTTTTGCTCGTTTTACACTTTAATCACATCTAATCTAGCAAGTGTTCAGGAGACCGTAAACTGTAAGTTCAGCAAGGAAATGAAGAGTAAATAAATAAATAAACAAGTTTTCCGCTGGACATGGACAACTACACTTACAATTTTGATACATCCCGGCTTCATCAGTCATTACAAAGGTGGAAGCACTCATCGCTTACTGAAAACAGGTGAGGTCTTTTTCCCTTAGTCAAACCTGAGTCAGTCGAATCCTTGCCCTTTATTTTTTTAAAGCTGTGTCATTGTATACCGAACAATACAGGATACCAGCATGACAGGCTGTAAACCTAAAGAATATGTGCTGCTGAACTGCACAACTGTGACGGAAACAGTGCTGAGCAGTGGAAACTCACACTCCCTCTGTCATTGCCCCCGACTAAACAGCGAAAGCCAGTGAAGTCCATAAAATGCTCTCAACCCGCTGTATTTTCTAGGGATTGTGAGGGGTCATGACTTCCTGTTTGAGGAGACTTGCCGTCACATCACAGATGATTATCAAGCCTTGTACGTGGGACAGACCTGACATTTATACAATTATATCTCCAGGTACCGTACTGACTGTGGCTGTTATAGTGAAGTTCTTATTTGGGCACTTCTTTATACACAACGGCCATTTTTTGCACGCACTGATAGTTTGGCTGGTTGGACCTATAGGTTGTTTAAGTCAGATTAAGGTTGTCTTCATCTTATCTTTGTATTTTTCTCCATTGCGCATAAATGCAATATTCTGTGTGGTTTTGTTTTGGTTTAAAATCATATATTTTTTATTACTTTGCACTTGTGTGGTCTTCCTCTTTGTCCAACTCTGTGTGGACTTAATCCAACTAAACACAAACAACCATGCTTTTGTTAAACTTACCCACCTCTATAAACAGACAGAGAGCGGGTGAATGCCACAACTGGAAGAAAAACATGACAAAGCTGATACCATTGTTTATCTGGAGGTGAGATGACCCATAGACAAGATGTCTGGATGTTAAAAGCTCACCATTCCACAAAAGTACATCTACAGCAATAAAACGCTAGAAATGTGAAGAGAAATCCTGCTCATCAGTTACAGTAAATTAATAACACATATGGGTTATTAACCAGTTTAATTTGAAAGCCAATCAAGCTTATTTGCAGTAGTGCATTATTCTAAAATCTAAATTGTGATTTAGGGTGAATTGTTCAGGAAGTATGATGTCTTGTGTATCCTTAAAGGTAAGTGAAACTGTAGGTGACTCCTGAAAGACTGACCGGGAACAATATTTATTTTCATAATTCACTGCATTTTCTATAGTAACTAGATCTACAATCAGGTCTCAGTTTCCTTCCTGTAAGAGAAAATTGACTATTGTGGTCAGGCTTGATCGTCACCGCGCCACAGTGCAACACTCCAATATAAACAATAAAGGAAAGCCCAACCCCTCAAATCGTTTGGCCCGTCCCGCTGCTACACTGCTTTTTTTTTTTTTTCGCCCAACTCATGCTATAATCAAGGTTGCAGAGGCTGAATCGATCCGCTCTCATCCAGTCCTGCTGTAAACCCATTTATTAAAACATCAAATACTCCGTCCTGGTGGATGTGAGCCCAGTGATTACCTTTGCAAATCAATTAAGCCACTGTGTAACTGATTGGATTCGAGTCCATGCTTCCAGGATCCTGTGTTTTTTGGGTCTAGTGAAGGTCAACCCGTTTGCTCCAGCTTTCCACTGGATTCCGCTCCTCCTGTGGATAGAGGTGGTCAACACAGGTTGAATCAATACAAACAGGATTGGATTTATGTTTTGCACCCTGTCTGTGGATAAAGGGACAGATTGTGAAGTTGTAATCAGTAATTACATTTTCATTTTAACAGAACATCACTAAGCAATAAGATTAAGACCACAATGAGATATGATGAGATGAAAAATGTCCATTACTATGAAAGTAAAATACATCAAGACAATTAAAGAATTATGATTAAAACAAAACACTTAAATATGAAATCTTGTGAAAGCTCCGACATACTCCCCCTGCAATCTGTGACAGACATTTGATTTCCCAGGTTGCACTTTGATTCATGCACGGAATAAAATTCAAGCTTACGAGTTTTAATATTTTGTAGCTGGGTTTTATTTTCTAAATACCAAAGGGAGTTTGTGGCCAGTGGCCTCTCTCAAGATATTACAAATTAAGGCAGATGGTCAACGAGCCTCTTTCATCCACTTCGGTCTAAATTGAAAAATAAAAGCGCCGGAGTTCTTGGACTTCCTGTTATACGATAGTGGAATTCCCTGCAGAAGAAGATATCAATGCAATTAAAGGTGGTTCGTCCCCACAGCACCGTCATGACTTCCCTTAAAAACCTTTAGGAGTTGGGGCTGTGGCTCAACGTGTGAACTCAGTTCCACATTAGTGGCCATTGCCATTACAACAGAAGAGGCAGGTTTTCCAAGAAGGCAATTATTCATTAAATTAGTGTGGAAATGAGGTTCTGGTGGTTGTGTACTGATGAATTACACTGGCCAGTAATTTGTGCGGTAATTAAAGATTTGAGCTGTAAGCATAAATCACATTTGCAAAGATGTCGTCCCGAATCTGTGAAGCACTTCAAGTCGTTTTCACTTGATCTGAACTTTTGTTTTATCACAGAGACTTTTCAGCAAGACCACAACTTTTACAAATGGAGTTGTTGTTTTTTTCTTCTTCTCTCTATCCATTGGAAAAAATGTATTAAACGAATGGAAAGTCTCACTGAGTGTGTTTTCATGCACAACTAGTCAAAATGATATAAGGAGAATTATTGAAATATCTAATCCATCCATCCATCCATCCATCCATTCATCCATCCATCCATTCATCACATTTCTTTGCTGGATGGATGGTGTCTCACCCCAGATGAGACAGCAGCTTATCGTAGGACCACCTTTTTTTTAAAAAAAATCAGGAATTACATGAAAAGATACCAATCAATCCCATGTTTACTCATTAATTACGTAGTCATAGTGACAAGGAGATTAATTTAGTTGAGCACAAAGATTGACAGCTGTGGGAGAACAGCCGACACCTCTAAAACTAATTAACATTTTGTTTCATATCAGTTTAATTAACAGACTAAAAATGACATGTTTGTCTTGTGAGATGAAAGTGTTTTATTATTTCCTTAAGGTGAGAAGCTGTTACGTCTTCTGTTGTGTTGCTTGACAACCAACCAATCAAATATCTTAACACCTTTTTTACATTCCTTTCTCCAGGAGAGAGGAGAGGAGAAAGGAATAACCTTATCCTCTCTCTGATCTCAAACATGCACACACTTCTAAATCACAAAGTGACCACAAGAAATCTGTTAACAGAAGAGAGAAATACACTTTCTCACCTGATCTTAGTCAACAGAGGAATGCCAGCATATATCAGATGTTGAATTTCGCTTGAGAAAGATGTCAGAACCATCATTTTCACCAGTGTACCTCAGCACTGCTCTGAAAGCACTGAAGAAAACTGAAGAAAATTTTTAAAATTTATTTCATTCAGCTCCTAAATGTCCAACTACACTGTATTTGAAATGTCTTGCCCCAAAGTGATCCGTGGTCCTCAATATCTTTGATTGAATATTGATCAAATCTCTTCCGCCCTGAAAAGCTCTGTGTGAATCGGGCGTGGCGCTCAGCTTTTTTTACTCTTAGACCCCTGTCCTATTTTGGCCGTTTTTTTGGTACCTTTGATATTTGTCTCTATATTCCACATTAAAAATGAGTTAACATACCCATGCTCGGTATGTTTATCGCCAGCACAACCTCAGCTATATGAAGAGATATTTATTATTTCCCTAAAACTTACTATATTGACATATTGGGGCTAAATAGACACACACAGTCAAATTCCAAAATGGAAAAACTGTATTTTATTGCGCATAAAAGCCAAAAAGATGCTCATCAATTTGATTTTGAACTCAATTAAGTTTGCCATAGGCTTCTAACATAACTATATACGTACAGTTTGTGTCACTTATGCCACTCTTCAAAGGAGTTTTTCAAAATAAGACACAATGCCACGTAAAATGCACAAATCGTGAGACATGGTTTCCGTCTGGATCAATAAACCTCAAACATTACCAGATAATCAGGACCAAACATTGATACGGACCAAATCAGCCCAGCTTTACAACATGAGCTCATACTCTACAAAATACTGTTTTAAAAGACTTCTCTCAACCATTTGGAGGAGCAGGGTTCTTATTTCTCTGCATGCAGCTGGTCACTGGTTTAAATCCTACATCCCTCAGTGAACAAGAATTAAAAAGAGATCGCAATTATGAGTCTGCAGGCCTTTTTAGACATCGCAGTCCCACTTCAATAACAGGGTATTGAGTACTGATAATTAATCATGTCATTGTGTGAATTATCCCCATCAGTTAAGTCATTGTAGATTTTTCCTCCAATCTTTGCTCCTATCTCCAAACTGGATGTGTAATTAACAAAGCGAACCACATGATGCTGATCTGTGAGGCGAGTGCTCGACTGACTATTATATAATTTCATCAATAACCGGTTCATTATTAAAATCACATTACTTTGAACTGTGCAGTGTACAAACACTGTCAACAAATCATTGCCTTAAGCAGATTACTGCTGCTCATCATCACATGCAGTGTGTGTGTGTGTGTGTGTGTGTGAATGCACTCAGTGAAGAAATATGCAGCTAAACCTCTTTTTATTCCAAACTGATTATTGTGATTATTTTTCTATTCTGAGGGGACTTGTTACTGGCGTTAGCTTGGATGGCTGCCTTCTCTGGAGGACTTTGTGTACAGTCATCAAGATGTTGTTTAAAATGTTTTTCTGCGTGCCATAGAAAACAATCCTCAGACACACGAAATGTGAAGCAAAGCCACTCACTGAAATAAGATAATGTCCAGCAGGCATTTAAAAAAACAGTTAAAGCAAGGCTTGGATCGATGACACACAACATGTGGCGAAGAGTCCTGTCCAACTTTCCCGTCTTAACGAACTCACGCCCTGAGAGATTGTGACTTTTTATTTTTCTCTTTGCAAAGTTAATTTCCACAGTTTCTGTCACACAATGTCTTCAGCACTTGTCATTGTTTAATTAAGAGGAGGTGTGCAACGCAAGAGCACGCACACTCCTACTGGATGAAGGAACTCCTCCACTGGGATTTTATTTGATATGAGAGACTCATGTGGGTGGAAGAGAGGAGATACGCTTGCCAGAGAAACGTACAGTGCTCCGCCAACACACTGAACACCCCGAGGGAGTTAAGGCAAAGAATTCCTCCTGGATTTTCTCTTTTAGTCTCTTGCTCTCTCTCGCTTTCTTGCTTCTCCACAACCCCCCCCCCCCACTTGTCCTCTCTCCTTCTCATTTGGTTGTGGTAATTCATCATGGAATATCAAAACGATTTCAAAGCTGCAGCACAAAAATGAAGGCTTCGGAGTCCGTGTATAATTGGTTTCTGTGAGGTGCCACCATCCCTATTGAACCTTCTTGACTTCCTGTCCCTAGAAGTGGCAGTATGTATGATAAAGATACAGGAAGAATCCCCCGAGACATGGAGAACATGACGACTGTGAGAGGATGGAGAAGCCGTTTTGCCTCCAGAACATTCATGAAATACAGGCTTTTTCTGTGATCTTTTTTTTTTTTTTTTTTCAGACAGCATCCATTAACATTATGGATGAATTACCTTTCATTTATTTCATCATAAATCCCATTCCATCAGCATTTCATCACAAATAGAATGGTTCACGTTTATGTCTAGTACACAATGTATAACTATTCATCCCAATCCATTATTTCCAAACCCCTCCCCATCCTCTCCCCATGGCGACCAGCAACCCCTTTGGTCTCTCAGTTATAGTAACCATAACTCCAGAAGAGTCTAAAGAGAAATTGGCTCAAATACATTACTCTGGGGGCAGGTTCACCTCAGGACTAAACTTACTCTTTACCTGCCAACAACATGTATGTGTCAGTGCACAGGAGAGCAGGTGGTGTGGCAAACACATGCTATGGGCAGCATCATTAGGAAAGGGAAATAGGCAAACGTTAAGCATAATAAGGTTCACTATGAATCATGTGGCTGCAACGCAAGACACTAGTATAGAGAGATGATCCACATTGGAACATCCATAGATAGAATGTAAGGAGGAAGAAAACTGGACACAGATCAGTTCAGTCATGGCAGACTAGTCAAACATCTTGGAAGAAAATATAAGAGAAAATAAGACAAAAGACTAAAATAAAAAAGAATATAAACAAAGCCGTGATTGTATTCACGGAGTAAAGACCTTAACATTTTGATCAATATGTAAATGTTTCTTGAGCATATTCCACTGTTAGAGGAATATAAAGTAACCACAAAGAACAAAACCCAGATAAAAACATTGCTGTTTAAAAACCTTTGTTTCCACTTGATTTGTAATGATTCAATATGGTCTAGTGTGCTCATCCTGGAAAGAGACGTTTGGTTTTTTTTGTTGGAGCTATGCATCATAGCTACAGAAAGCTCAATGTTAATTATCTCAAGGTAAACCGCTGTGAAATTGTAAGCTTGTGTAGTGGATGCCAACAGAAGGCCATTATATTTTTTCAGCACTCAAGCCAAACCAGCATTGTATGCAACTGAAGAAGGAAGGTATCTTTGACATTTTTAACCGAAGAGGTGGACAAATTCTTTGTAGGATGAAGCCAATTGGGATTAATCCATTAAATAATTAATTAGTTAGTTATTGGGGCACAGAATTCCCTACTTATACATGTTAATTATATTTCACAAATATATAAAGAAAATAAGTATTTGGACTTGATATTAATAATAGAAGCATGATAATAAATATAAATCATGTACCTGAACATCAAGGATCGTAGGCTAAACGCTCAAAAATGTACAAATCAGCTGTGTGATTATTATCATGATCAAAAAGAAGAGGCTAGAAAAGTAAAGATTTTTTTTTTTTTTATCACGTAAGAAATTAAGTGTTATGTGGTAATGAGTTTGTTGGAAAGTGATTGTTACCAGAAAGCATCTGCCTTTAGCAGTGGAAGATTGTAGAGACACTGGTAATGGTGTCTGATGACAGCTGAGACAGATGAGGCTGATATGGATGTGATAGAAATGTGGAAAGTGTGCATATGAATAGCAAAGAATCGACCAGATCAAGGGTATTCAATTAAAGACTGAAGAAATCAGTTCAGTCATGAGACACTTCACAGAAACAATGAATCAGGCCTTCAGAAACCTGGCAGGAATTCATTCTGATATGAATGTGACCAAAAACAAGAAATTCCATCCTTTTAACCATCGGCAGCAGTATTATCCTTCTGATAACTAAATTTAAAAAAAAATTTAAAAAAAACTTTTTTATGTCGAAAGGCTTTGTGGTCCCAATAGAGGCCTCTCCTGGTCAGCCCTCTGTCTACTGGCGACTGAATTGTGTAAAGGTTTAGTCTCCCAGGTTGAAATGTTGCTGAAGTTTATTTGTTGTTCTGCACCGTACCTGTTTTATTGCTTAATTTAGAGAACTTGTTGGATTCATATAAACCCATCCCATCGACAGTTTCTCAAATGGAAAGGCAGATTAACCAATCCCCATCTAACCCTATCTATCCTAAATTATTTACCAAAAGCCTATTACAGTTGTAAATTTGCACATTTCCCTGCTAAATATTTCACACACAGTACCGGTCCCTTCTCATTTGCTGTTGATTGCTGGGCGAGTGACATATTTCAGAGCTTTTTTCAGTAATGGCTGCAGTCAGCTAACAGCATATGGATGACAAAACAAGTCAATCACGAGAATGTCTTACTAAAATTAATTTCACTGTTCTTTTTATCAGGTTATTTCTCTTGGATGTAAACTTTTTTTCTTATGGGAGACCTGGCCCAGATGGCATCATAAGGGATAATAAAGAAAAACAACATATTGTGAACCACGATGAAGACTGTCATGGAGTTACAGTTGGAACTTCAAACCCCATCTATAAGCCTGGTAGATGCTTTTCCTGGTGCAGTCACAGTGATCACACATTGAGCTCTGATGCCCTGACACCTCCATCAGAGCTCTTTTCTGTCATTACCCTATTCTTCATTAATCTATTATACTCACTAGGCCTAGTCTGGATACCCCATTAGCAGTCACAAAGACCTGAACCTACTTGATAAAGGTTGGAGCCATTTTCTGAAAAAAATGGACATGGAAGTTACGTTTTTTTTGAAAAATCAGTGATGAAATAACAAATGATTTCTGAAAAGATTTGAATCAGTAGACAATGACTGAATAGCAAAATGAAAATGAGCCCGAAGGATTAGTTTATGACAGAAGAAGGTCACATGGGATGCAGCAGCTGACAGAGGTCAGTGTGTTACACTTTCCATAGAAACAGAAAAATACTCAATCTTAATGGTGTGTATTCACAATGTATTTATGTATTTGGTTGTGTTGTTATTTCAAATAAGCATTAATGCAGTGTAGAATATATGAAAAATGTTTGTATTTGACAAGACAGAACTTTTCCCACCACAACTCCACAGCTCTGTTCTGAAAAATATAACAATTTGTCATGAATTGATTTGGTGCTCCGTAAATAAATTGATAATGGGCTAGTTTGATAGACAAGTGTCTGCATCAAGATTAAAAAGAAACAGCATAATTTTTTACCTTGATAAAAATTCTGAGCATTGGAAACTGTGCTAAGAATAAATAAAGTAAAAAAAAACCTGACCAAATTAGCACTAGAGGGTAGATATCAAAGTTTCACAAGACCAGCAAGAGAATTCTTCCATTTTTCATGGGTTCAGTCAATATTGCTGTTGGTCGAGCCCCTCCTGACGAGCTTTGGCAGTGTGGAGAGGGTAAACAATGGGGGGGGGGGCAGCTTTAGTGTCTGAGGTTCATGTTCTGCCCTCAGCTGGTCTGCTGCTTCGTGTGTTATCTTTGATGAAGATGAGGGGATTTCCTCTCATTTGGTCGATGCTTGCAGGTGTTTAACCACGAAGCGCTCTCGGCGAGCCGGTGGGCCGTCGAGATGACGGTCATTAATGTATCAGTCTGGCGTCCACTTGAGCTCTGCTGCTCGCCAACTGTCTGCAGAACAAACACGCTGTCAGCAGGAGAGAGCGAGTCCGTGCTGAAGAGCTGCTCCTCTAATAAATATCATGACGCACACTCATGAATAGACCATGAACAATGGGTTAGTAGAGGGGGGTGTGTGGGGGGGCTGGGATTCACTGTCATTCCTCCATATGTTGATGCCAGCAGCAGAAGATGTGTTCATTAGTAACCCTGTTATTCAACTCTTCATACACTGTTAATGAGGGGCTGCCATGTTGTGTAGTGTAACTACCAGCAAACATGGATTACATATTCATGCTGACATCAGTGCAGCTCTTCAAGCGAATTGTCTTTTTTTTTTTTTTTTTAACCCAATAATCCATTAATTTTTTACGCATTCGGCATGACTTTATGTCACCAATGTGGTCAAAACATGTCTCCACTTCTTCGTTTCTGTGAGTGTTTGTGATACTAGATTTTACAGTGTATCCTGCACAGTTGACATTAATTAGTATTGTTCTGCTAGTTTAGCTGAGTCAGCCATAGAGACCAACAAAAAGACTCTCACTGTTTGTTATGTAAAGAAACAGAAGTGAGAAAAGCAAGTGAATGACTCGGGACATAGAAGAGTCTAAACATAAATAGTTTTGTAACTACATTACTATTCTGGAATGAAGTATCTGAGAGTCAACTGAATTCAAGTGATGAAAGAGATAAAAAAGATAGATAAAGCCAATTTATTCACAGTAACTTTTGACAGTCAGATAAACACTACCGCCACCTATGGGTACATAGAATTATTTTTCTCAGGGGCAGAGCTTTTTTCGCATGCTGTCAGCATTTCCAGGCGTTAACAACACCTTAGGACGAGAGAAGGCATCAGTGAAGTCTAGCAGTGGATTCAGTCCTTTGTCTGTACAAGGACAGAATCTTTGTCTATTTAGTTTTCAAGGCTCAGAGGCAAATTACTTTGATTTAAAACCTGGGAGTTTGGCACAGACCAAGAATCAGTCATAAAATAGACAGGACCGTAAACTAAATCTCTCTGAAAATTACACCATAATTTATCTATTTTTCAGGTTCTGACCTCAAAAAATCTCAATAGACGAAAAGTTTTTGGCTCAAGGTTTTATATCAGATGATATACGAATGTACAGTACATCTGTTTGCCCATTGTGCAACTCATGATGTCATCCGTGTTGCTTTCAGTGCAAGCCTCTCTCACCCACATCAATATGCGCCTCGCTCTGCATTTAACAATCTCAGCAGTAGCTCAGTCCCCAAGGTTCAAGTCCAGCATGTACTAGTAGCACACATCACTGTGTGTGTGTGTGTGTGTGTGTGTGTGTGTGTGTGTGTGTGTGTGTGTGTGTGTGTGTGTGTGTGTGTGTGTGTGTGTGTGTGTGTGTGTGTGTGTGTGTGTGTGTGTGTGTGTGTGTGTATGTGCTCTGGACTATATGTATGTTTATATACAGTGTAAAAAGAATGTTCCCATCACTGAACTGGTGAAAAAACTCATCTGACAAAACAACAACAGACTGGTCATAAACACCAAAAAGACCAAGGGGACTATAATAGACTACCAAGAAGATCACATGTCAGAGGCGGTAGGATTCAGGGTCCCGCTGGTCCCTACTAGGACCTCTACCCTTCTGATATCTCAGCAGTGGCGGATCACTGAAGTGCCTTTATTTTCGGAGAACGATAAGAAGAGGCAGCCAACCAAAAATCTGCTTGTCAACTTCTGCAGATCCAGCACAGAGAAACGGGATGACAGCCTGATACAGCAGCCGTCCCAAAGCTGACAGTAGATCCCTCCAGCATAGTTATGAAAACACCACAGGAAGTCGCTGGCGCTGAGCTGCCATTGAACATTCTTGCAGCACCGGCTGTGAGAGGAGGTTTAAGAGCATCATAGAGGACATTAGTCATCATGGACACCATCTGTTTAAGCTCCTCCTATCAAGCATGTGCGTCAGATTTTTGTGAACGCACAGCTGGAGGCTTATACATGGTGGCATGGTGACTCAAAGGTAGCGCTGTTACCTCACAGCAAGAGGGTTCTAGGTTCAATTCCTTTCTGTACAGCGGTTACATATTCTCTACAAGTTTGCCAGCTTCCTCCAACTTCCAAAACTATGCAGATTCTGGAGGGCAGACCCAGATTCTGGAGGGCGAACCCAGACTCCGGAGAGCAAACCAGTCTCTGTAAGGTGGACCCAGACTCGGACTCTGGAAGGCAGCTTTCTGACTTGAGTGGTTGGGTGGAAAACAAACACAAAGGAGATAGGGATGGGGTGAGGGAAAGAGAGAGATATGGAATGGCAGATAGGTCAGACGGAGTCACTGTCTAAAGTTTAGATCCAGCCACTGACGTGGGGACGTGCTGTTGAGATTTTCAGGCTGCGTTCACTGACTCCAGGGCTCTTGTCTTCTATACATTCCCCAGGTTCAATGGTGTACGAGCTAGAAAAAGAAAAAGAAATAACAGAAGCTCCTAAAGTAATTAATGTAACTCCATTTAACAGGAGATAGAGAAATACCCTCAGTAGTCAAGGTCTATAGCAGCTTATCTGAAAGAGTCTATGTTATTCCTAGTTGTAGGCCTTATCAAAATGGAAGGTTTTGAATCTACTCTTAAATAAGCTAAATGTGCCTGCCCCCCCACGACCGAGACAGCAAGATCATTCCAGAGTAAAGTAACTAGATGGCTAAAGCTCCTGCCTCCTCTTCTACTCTTACAGACCTGACGGTTACCAAAAGTCCTGCATCCTCAGATCGAAGAGCCGTGGAGGGTCATAGAATTCTATGAGATCTTCAGTGTAAGACGGAGCCTCACTGTGAAGACCTTTGTTTGTAATTTACATGTTTAATTCTATCATTTTTGTAATTTATAATTTTAACTAAATTCCACTATCATACCACACATTGTATGAAAAATAATTGCTGCTGATTACTTATATGTGAATGTCTATAGTTACTCATGAATTGACTTTTATTTTTACTTATTGAAGATGGAATCTTAACGTCTGGCTGCTGATATTTCTCTCCTGTTTTATACATTAACCTTAGACACAAATATGGAAGATGACACAGTTATTTTTTTGCACTTGCACCAGAATAATGAATGAGTTCTAATCTGAAGATTTTAAAGCTCCAGTTTGATGCTTAGTAATAAACAAGTGCTTTATATTGACAATGTAAGTTTTTTATATGACTCTGGATGTTAGGCAGTTGCACTGCACCTCCTTTTGATGTTTCAACCTTGCAATAAAGATTGATGATTAAATCCCCCCACAGAATATTCTCCACATTAAAAAGATGACTTTTTTATTTTTTGTAGACCATCTCTTCTCAACCATTTTGCTTGAACAACTTCCTGTTAATGAGAAGTTGTTGCATCAGTCCAGACAATTCCTCTTTCATGTGTGCAGCTGTTATTAATGCACAGGATCCTGAGGTGCTGCTCTCTTTCTCTTCTACTTCTGTAGGCATTTCATTTCATTCAAATCATGTCGCAGACATCTAAAGTGAAAAGCCAGACTGAGCCATATTGAATTACCTGTTACAATATTAGATTTAATATCTGTAAACCTAATTAAAAGGTAGAGTCTTTTCATTTGTTATATTTGCTTTTATTTTTGATATGCCAGGTTAAATCAAATGCCTTTACACTATAGTCATTTTGTCTGCAAAGCAATGCATGTTTTTCAATCATTGCACATTCCTAAATATGAATGAAGAGTTTATCAATAAATGATTTTATGTCAGCCATTCACACAATTCCTCACTCACCAATGAACTTTTATAGACTACAGTAGCCAGTGATCAAACCATGAACCTCCAGAGAAGTGGATGATCACTCTCTTAAGACACAGTCAAACAAAATGAACAGCAAACTGCTTCTGGGAAGAATTTCAAACAATCAATACTAACGACAGCTGTTTGTTCTGACAAGAATTATGGTTTGGCATTTCAAAGTATGACACGCTGCTACTTTCAGTTAAGATTAAAGTGCATAAATGACAGCGCTGCTGTAAACATGCCTTCCAGTTTACGGCACGTATGATGGTCATGTAGCGGCATGCACTCCAAATTTGACACGAGATTTACGTAAAAATTCTAAAGTGCAATCATTTCTTTGGGTGGGTCAGCAGGACAACATACTCATTTGTTTCTCTGGTTGCCTCAACCATTGCAGCAACCTCTATTGCCGTCCTGTTGTTGCTCCCTTCAGCAGAAACCAGCCCTGCGTCAAATAGAGTTGTAGCAGCCAGAGAATCCGGGGCTTAGAGAACAAAAGAAGAGGCCAAGTTCGAGCGAGACGGAGAGAGTCAGCGAGATTAGAACCGTCAATCCCGGCATCTTTAGCATCTAGCGAGGGTCTCCTTGTGGGATCAAGCATAAAGTTGTAATGGAGGTGAAGGAACTTTTCTAGTCCGCTCCTGCCCCACTTCCCTCCCATCTTCAAGCAGCACCAGGACTTGGGCTGAGACAGGTTTTGGCGGGGTGAGTGGGTGGGTAGGTGGAGCATTGAAGAACTTTCCCTGAACTCTTGCCGGCTTTGCGTCTCTTACTTTCATCTCAGGTCACTGTCAGTAGAGGGTTTATCTCGTTAAAAGCAGCCCTGAGATGAAACAAGGACCGTTGCTGCTGAACACTAAAGGCCTGGCTCTCAGTGCGGGTTCTCCCTCCCCGGATTCCTTAGAGCAAAGTTTTACTTTGTGCTAAATATGGGTCATTTAGTCTTGAGATGCAGTAACCCCAGCATCTCTCTACCTGATTAATTAACTTGCGACTGAAGAATTCCGCAAAGCATGAAATTGAACGGAATAAAATGGATTGTGCACGGAGTAAAAGGAGTGCTGAAAATATCTAATCCCATTTTTCATTCTTCATAATTGAATGAGTGAAATAAGAAAGCAACCACAAGGGAATAGAGAGAGAAACTCTATTATGATTTTGTAGCTCGGCATATAAGCAGTACGGCGGAAAATACCTCAGTCTGCCATGATGAATAGGGAGGCATGAAGTCGACGTGTTTGGATCAGTCAGATAAAGGCAGTCAGGAAACAAAGACTGTGACAAAACTGACAAAGGACACATTCGTTTTGCTCTGATGTGCCACCAGAAATGTGACAGTTATTGAAATGACTTGCTTTCATAAAAAAAAAGAAAAAAAAAACTGTTTTTTTCTGTCACATGTTATTTGGGTATTGTCAATCTCCTCACACCATTATTGCTTCCAACCTGGTTTTGTGATATCTAATTCATCCCCAGCTGCCCTGATAATAAAATCATAGCAGCAATGGTGGACACAATAGCAAAGCAATTCCATGCTGCGTGCAGGTAAGTTTGATGACACTGATGGCTCACTCAAATCATCACTGTGTTCCCCGTCTCTCTTTGCTTTGTTGTGGTGGACGTAATGCTCAGCAGCATCTCATTAGTTCTTGCTTTTACCAATTTCCAGTCAAATTTTTTTTCTGCTTCACAATAGAATCAGAAATTTACGTCAGACAATGGAAACAGCTTTGAGGAAAAATGATTTCCGCATACATTATGCAGCACCAGATGTCTTGGCGTTCATTGTATCCGTGACTTCTTAATTTAGTCGCTAAACTTCAATGGATCACAATGCAAAGCTTTAACACATCCTCTGAATGCAACCTTTACAGCATTTTTTTCTTTAAATAAAACTGGCGCTGATAAGAATCGCTGGTGTAAAATTAACAGTAATGGTGGCAGAGCTTCATGGTTCCTGTCTTCATGTCTGCTTCATTCAGGTTTTTAAGCTACCTGTAACCGTTGAATGGAAGCTTTATGGATTGAATGACAGGGTGAATTGTACGCTATAATCCAGTGTTGGGCTTATAGGAGGGAATTGGTTATTGAATATGATTAATGATTATTGAAAATAAAATTCTCATTAACTATCATCATTTTTCAGCGCACCAATCATTTGGGGTAAACTAGGGTAAATGTGGATGTAATTAAATGAATGATTCATATCTATTAAGATGATTTATCATTGTTGATTAAGCAATTTATCATATTATTAACACAAATTTACAACTGTAAATTTGGGGCACCACCTTGAAATAACCCATTACAATCAGTCTCAATCACTGGTGAAGTCTGAGCTTGAGCACTGACCCTCACACCCAGACTGTATAACATCATTATGAACAATAATAAAAACAATTTCTTTAAAATATAACACATTTTATTAAAACAGTGATGATATCAACTGGCAATTAATATACCTCAATTTTTAAATTTAATTACGTTTAGGCTACTACCACCACTCCCTATGTAGATTTTAGTGCCCCTCGCTTAATGAGGGCAGATAGTCTGAGTGGAGGAATTTATGACCCAGGCGTAATGTTGCCCCCTGGGAAATGCAGTTTCCCTTGTACTCCCATTGTTCTTGCTGTCTGGCCTTATTAGATGTTAGATCCCAAAAACAGGCTTTCAAAGGCTCAGTGAAACAGTCGAGGCCTTTCTTTGTTTCAAACTTTGGTTCATGTGACGCCCAAGTGCAGTAACATTTTTCAGAGGAAATTAAATTTGAACAGATGTCTTATTTCCGTTACCAAAATCCCACACAGCTAAAAGGCAGAGTGGAGGTCAAGAACAGCCAAACTACAAGTTGCAATCTTTTAAGAGAACACTTGAGGTTCTCCACGAACCCTTAGCCCCATTCAAATCCAGAATGAAGAGTGCACACCTCTACCAATACCAAGCGTGTGTGGGATATATATATGTTTTCAGCTCTCTTAGTTCACCTTTACTCTCTTCGAAAAATGTTTAGGGGATCAATTTAGCACATTTTTCTGATATCAGAATAACATTCAGGGAGAAGGCACTCAACTAAATCTGTGACTAAAGCGTAAGAAGATATGAAGCTCGCATCCACCATAAATCACCATAGCTACGCTTGTCCCAACACTGATGTATTTGCTGTCGGAGATGCATAGGACTTGTTCTTCTACAATGTAATGGGACTCATGACAAAGCAGGAGAAATTTAAGAATTATCTTCTTCGGGGTGGGATGTGTGTTCCTTGAGCACAGACAAAAAAAAATAAAAGTACCCAATATAGTGGCAACTAATTAATAATACTGTAATAATAAACAAAACAAAACAGGAGAATCCAGAACAAGGATTTACTTGTAAATGGCATACAAGGAATAGTGGTGTTTAAGGGTTTTGACCTTGAAAGACAACCAGTAATGATAATAATGATAATAATAATAACAATAGCAACAGTAATAATAATAATAATACTTTAATACAGTAATTATTATTCCTGTGTTATAATACAGTAATAATAATAAAAATTATTATTATTATTATTATTATTATTATTATTATTATTATTATTATTATTATTATATGATAGTTACCTGTTATGTTATTATTATATGATAGACCCCTATCTTCATATTCATATCATATAATTATTGCTTTTTAATGGGCTTTTCCACACTGAGCTGGTACACCTCCAGCTGCAGTCAAGTGGAATATTTTAACTGACTCAACTTCAAAGATGCAAGTTGCTGTTTTCCACTGATCCTCAGGGTTTGCAGCTTGTAAAAGCGGTCATGATTAGTCATGTAATATAGCGATATGGACATTTTTCTATGTGCTTTATTAGTAGTTTTTCATTGTGGTGCATTGAAAAGGTCACGTAATCCTAGATATTCAAATAATGCTATGATTGGATATTGTTTTTCTCAGTGAGGTTGCTGTGGTTGCCGTGGCCCTAGAATGTAAGAGTGGAAATTATCCGTAACATGAGAGCACCATCCATCCTTGTCAATGGATCCTTATGAGCTTATGAGTTAAATTTTACCATAACTAAGAACCGCATGACCCTTGTTGTACACATCAACTGTTTAATACTGGTCTCTTGGGGGCTTTGGGCTCAGAGGTTGTTGTCACGGATGTTGATGCTTAGTTTAAAACAGAAGCACAGGGACGGATCCCTCCTGCTTCCTTCATTTCATCCACACGTAATCCAACACCACCCTGTGAGGTATGTTTCACGCAGCTCGGGGGGGTGAGGCAAACAGGCGTGATACATCTTGGCGCTAATTAGGAACGTCTCAGTTTTATTGGCGTGAGAAGGACCGGATACTGCTCATAACGTCAGCTCTGGTCGGTGTACGTGTTCAAGGATCCATTCCTCATCAGATTTCCAATAACTAAATATAGCGAAAACACCCCTGAGGTCAGATCTGGCAACACGAATGGATAGCACTGTGATATGTAATCATAATAAGGGTAACAAATGTCCTTGGAGATTCAACATTCATGCAACAGTTAACAATGTAAGTGATCTGCACAGAAAGTTTCTTCACATTGTTGTGCGTACCAATCATCAGCATGGTGAACACATCTTACATGCATTACATTCTTGGATGCTACAACCTGTTGATTAATAGGCTAATGGCTTATTTTCATTCTTTTATTTTCTATTCCAGCTTTTCACAAATGAGACGAGGCGTTAAATTCTGCAAGCACCACAGGTTGGAGATTCTTTCCCAGCACTGATTTAGGTTTTATACACACAAACACATGCAAAGACTGTTGTGTTGTTTTTACACAAACTTAATAACCTACAAATTTACAATGGTGATCACTGGCCCACCGACTCAGGGAGTTTGACAGGTGAATTCTGGTACATGCAGTGTGAGGAGCGGTGAAAAGTTCATGATGCCAAAAATGAAAACAGTCTGAAATGAACAAACAAATCACGACTGAAAAAAAAAAAAGCCTAAAAAGTAAAAACCCTGTTCGAACCCCCATAAATCCACTGCACCTGTCGGAGGTAATTACAATGTGTAAAGTGAGGGCACTAATTTGGGAGTGCTAATTTGCAGGAGATGATGAATTATATTAAAAATGAGCTCATATAACATAACCATATCAGTACTATATTATAGATACATAATGAAAGCAGACATTCATTTATTTGCACTTCTCAGATACAAAGTGTTTGACGAATGAGGCCATTTAAGGCATTATGGGAACCCGTGTTTAAAACAGATTGTATTATGTGATTTATGTGTCAGGAAATGTGATGTGAGGATGTGCAGCAGACATAGGCAAAGAAATTCTCTTTTCATTGCAATAACCTGAAACCTGAAAATCGAGTAACACTGAATGTACAACTTTAGACATTGATGTTTTATTGGTAAATCAAATGGCTGTGATGTGACATTGGTTGCTTATAGTGAAAGACCCATTAAGAATTATCACCCAGGACTGCAGTTCCCACAACTGGCTCAGTTTTATTTCAAATCATTCAAGGCCTGTTGGGTAACTTTTGCTTTTTTCTCACATAGCTCTCATTAACATTGATTCCACAAGCATTAACTTGATTTTTAAAAAATGCCACCAAGCCTCTGAAAATGTGAGCCTATAATTTGGAATCAGATTAGAATGATTATTAACTTGGGGGGAAAAAAGCTGTTTTGTTAAAGAATTACATCCCTGACTTCTAAAGATTTATCAGATTTGACACAAAATAAAATCACAGGTACAGTCTGATCAAATCAGGTCAAATTAGTGTCATTATAGATAGATAGATAGATAGATAGATAGATAGATAGATAGATAGATAGATAGATAGATAGATAGATAGATAGATAGATAGATAGATAGATAGATAGATAGATAGATAGATAGATAGATAGATAGATAGATAGATAGATAGATAGATAGATAGAGTTTACTCAGCTCCAACATCTAATATGCCCACAGAAACACATAAATACTTCCAGTACAGTGAATGTCCCATTTGTCATTTGATGTCTCGATGAATGCATCGGAGGATGTGAGGTGCATGTGTGAAAAAGCAGTATTCATTATTTGAGTATCACACAGATATTAAAATGTCATACAGACTGCTGTGTTGCACAGGCAAACAGATTACATGATGTGATGAAATATTTCTTCTTTTCATATGTTGGTACCTTTGTAAATGACATGCTCTCCTTTTCAGCATTTCTCCTCCAGCCTGGAAAGTTTTGAAAGCTTCCATGGTAGAGTGATTTGCATTCAGATCTATAATTTTGTCCTCTGCATGTGATTCTGACAAGTCGTTTTTACAGTGTAAAATGAACAAATGAAATTAAGGTACAATGCTGTTGATAGTATCAACGGTTTACAGTGAGTCTGTGTAATGAAATTTCTTCTCCCAGAGAATCGATGAGCTCCATTCCCCTGGTGGACAGCGTAATTACAAAACCCTCATTAGATTATGAAACTATACGACATATGGTGAGAGGAGGAGATCCTTTTGAAGTGCTCTCGTAATGACTGCAGCAAAGTGGGGAAAAAAGAAAGACCGGAATGCTTGCATTTATGGCAATTCAACCCTCTGAAAGAAACCAAAGCTTCAAGAGTGAAGTTTTTTCTGTATTTTGCAGCTTCTCCATCCCAGTAGGAGTTGGACACTCCTCCAACTCCTACTGGGAGTCTGACCCTTGAGATGTCAAACTGTTTTGAATGCCGAGACCAACATTGCCATGGCCTTTTGATTCATGTAAAATGTTTGTCGTTTTGCCAAAGGACGCCTTCGCCTGAGAAGAATGAAGGTGGATGTTTGAAGGAAGCACTCTCTCTTCACGAAATAGGAAGATGCTCCAGGCACCGCTTGTTTTCTGCCCTCAGTGCAAACTTTTTTCACAGACTGGCTTCTTGGAAAAGGATAGCAGGCAGGGAAACACCATTTAGTGTAAGTGTGTTTGATGGGCACAGACAGGCAGGCATCAAGGGTTTAAAAGCAAGGTCAAAAACCTGGAGAAACAAATCATATCCTTTCTGAATGACCTCCATGCTTGAGTGTTGTGGAAAGATTTTTTTTTTTTTCTAATTTCCCAAAAGACAAACATCTAAGAATTGAGAGATGTCAGCAATGCTCCAAAAACAGTGGAAAATATCTCAACTGTAACTGTGAGTTGAGATCCAAATTGCAGTTTGCTGCTGGTAGGTCCCTTTATGATGAGGATGCAAAAAATTTTAATAAGCCTGTTTCCCCGAGCAACCAAAGCTAATCTCTCACCGGGGTCCTCAGGTAAAAGCATTTAAGAATCTCTCATCTAAACAGTGGATTTAAGTGGGATATTGGGAAATTTGAAGGAGAAATATATTATGGAACATGTATTATTTGTCTGTTTATGTACAGGACTTAAAATCAGCTGTATTTGTTTAGCATCTTATGTACCTTAAATATCTTCTTTCTTTCTTTTTTTTGGTCTCCTAACTCTCCTGTTGCAGGACCAACATCTATGCAAGTCACAGTCTGAATGTTCCCACAAGTACACCAGTAGTCAAAATTAAAATTATACTTTGAACAACATCAAAAATAGTTTGGATAAAGATTAAATAATGATGATTGAATAACTGATTGTGATACTATGTCATTAGACATTAGAATGTTAAGTACAGTATCATCGCCAGAAGCTCCAGTAGCTTGTAAGTGAAGCAGTTTGATGGAGATGCTGCATTGTGGGCCAGAAAAATCTTGTCATCTTGTCATAATGCAGTAATTGTAGATGTGTTTCTCTGTGATGAGTAATCAACTGGTACTCTTGGAACAATTTCAAAAGGAGCAGGTTGTACCAGTTCCCTAAAAGCACAAACAAAAAAACAATGCCATTATTCACAGGACTGTTACACTTTCCAATGACAAAAAAAGATTGGACTCAGACTGGGTCAACTGATGATAACAGATGGTACTTGTCTTGTGGAGGACAGGGTGAGATTAAAAAATGCCATTATTTGAAGAAAAAAAAAAAGAAACTGGAGATAAATCTGTTGCAGGGTTGTGCAAATCAAAAATACGGCTTGCAATTTGCCTTCTGATTTAAATGAAAATGCTTCACTTCTCGATGTGACTTCAGGCGCTGATGAAACAGTCGAAGTGTAGCCGATTTGAAGAGCTGGTTAAGGACCACTGAAGTTGTTGGGTTGACTGAGTAGCACATTCAGTCATCAGCAACATTTTATCAATCTATCTTTGATGACAATATGGTAAACCCATTGGGTTGGGCTGTAGCCACCATGACTGAGACCCCTGGTGTCTCAAGACAAGAGGAGAACATACAAACTCCACACAGAAAGAACTTGAACCTGGAATATTTCTTGATGTAACCCTTACCCTAACCCTATCCCTCTCTCTCAGTACAACTAAAGAGAGGGAGGAGAGTCTCTAGGAGAATAGAATGAGCAGACTAGCATTCAGCCCACCAAGTCAGAGCACAGGATCTAAAGACGCTTATTCTGATTTAAGGAAGAAAGACACAGGTTCTAACCAGTTAAAGCTTCTCAGCATCCGCAAGATCAGTTTGGTTAAAAAAAAACAAAAAAAACCCTTCAATCAAAATCAGAATCAAAGTACTTTATTGATCCCATAAGGGGAAATAGCTTTTTGTTACAGTTGCATAGAAAGCATAGAAAATGTCAGAATGAGGGAACTATTTAGAACAAAGTGCTAAAAAAGAAATTGAAATAACTAAAAGAATAAATTAGAGGATCTAAAAGTATTTAAAGGTATGTACAGTACATACAGTAGTGTCTGATTCCATTCCTCTTCCTCCTCACCATGTGACTGTCAGAGTGAGTGAGGAGTTGTACAATTTGATGGCCACATGTAGGAAAGATTTCCTACAGTACTCAGTAGTGTATTTAGAAAGGGTCATCCTACTACTGAATGAACTCTTATGTCCAATCAATGTTCTGTACAGCGAGTGAGACTCATTTTCTCAGATGATCATTCGCTTCGATAATGTACTCCTCCCCAACGTCACCGTCAAAGAGTGCAAACTTTGCCCCAATAATGTCACCTGCCCTGTGGGTCAGTCTGTCCAGTCTGTTAGCATCCACTGACCCACCACACCACAGCGTAGAGGAGAGCACTGGCCACCTCAGACTGGTAGAACATCCTCATTAAGGTGTTACAGACGTCAGAATTGGACATTCCTTTAACATTTAAAGGAACTCAGGTTTCTGAGGAAAAAGAGACGGCTTTGGTCCCATTTGTAGAAGGAAATGGTTTCAGAGATTTAAATGGGTTTTTTAGATGGTTTGAGTACTCACCTAGAAGAAATGCTGTGTTCTGCTTTGCCAACTGTGGTAAAAGTCTCAGACAGGCTATTCCTGAATTGGAAAAAGGCACTCTGTGTTACATACAAGGTACAAGGTACCAGTACTTGGATCTCAGTGGGACTTGAACACTCCTTCGATCTTCATGCAACATGCGTTAACCCAGAGAAGAGTTAAGCGAAATGAAGCAAAAAGGAAAATGAATGAATGAATGAATAAAATAAGAGGATCCTGAAAATAAAATTGATTTCAAATATCGGTATCATTAACTGGGACTGAGCCAAACACAGGGTCATTAGATTTATGAAAAGTTCAATGTTGTTGTCACTGTATTTCTATCATATTGCGTTGTTTTGCCTGCATCTACTTCCAAACCAGTTATAAACACTCTTTCATTCATTTCTAACCATTAGTCTATGGTTTTGTCTCATCTGTTTATTTAGTTCGAGTCTACAGATCGGTCCTATCTGTCTGTCACGTCTACAGAGCTGCACCAATGATGAGTCCGATGAAATGTTTTATGTGCCAGAACGTTGGCACAAAAAATACAAATATCCATCCTACCTCTGGTGCTGAGCCCCCCACCCATCTCCCATCTCCCCCAAGCAGATATGACTCTAGAACCGTCCCTGCTGGTAACCTGGTTAACAGTTGGTATGATTACCCACCCTGAAAAGTTTCTTTTTCCCTCTTGTTGGATCTTATTTGTCTTTTTTTGGCATCACTCAAACGATGACGCTGATTATTTAGAGGTCTTGGACTCAAAATGATTACAACTTTATGTCAGATATTAAATGTCAAATAAAAATAAAATAAACAAATAGATAATTATGTGGATCGGAACATGTCAGTTTCTGAAAGTACTTCTTTAATTGTCATCATAAAATCATTAAAAACAAAACACATCAGATGCAAAATAACCAAAACCAAAAAAAAGTCCTGCTGCTAATGTGGTGAAATGTTAAGATACTTAGAAAAGACAAGACATAGTTAATTTACACAACCATAGTTTATTACTGATGTCATTACTTACACAGACAAAGGAAGTGTCAGCAACACTTACTGAAAGGTGATCAGCAAATTATACCTTGGGGAATATCAAGGTCATTGTCCAATCAGAGATGCTGTGTGTTTCATTTACTGCTTTCTCCTGGAATCCACATGTTGTCATTAAAAAAACGGGAAAAACGAGGGGAGAAAGGAACCACAATGGTAATCAGTCTTCTGTCTGTTCACGGCTGGAAGGTTTGATCGGGTTACAACATCTACAGCACTGGGTTGTTTCAGCTGTGCTTGAATTCTCAACAATATCTGGCTGAATGGAACACATGATGCATAAATAACATGATGCTTTCTCTTTGTGTAACATGCCACACAATGTGACTGATGCACCAATGAGAGCGGTTGTGTATTTTTTTTGTTTTGTTTTTGGAAATCACCCTGAATATCTGCTGCTCAGCCATGTATTTTCATTTATATCTGAACTTTTGTAACAACTACTTTGTTAGGGAAGAAATCCACGACTGACTGATGAAACAAAACACCGTTTTGGTCAACTTGTGGCATAAAATCCCTGTAAATGTCATAAATACTGGAGAAACTGACATATAGGTAAAGTTCACCGTTGTCTTCCACTACAAGCAGTACATGTTAAAGAATAAATCCATCAATGGAGTCCATCAAAAAATAAGTGCCGTAGGTTCGACTCCCCCTTTTTCTTGTCTTTAGAGCTCTAGAAGCATTCAGAGTTTTCCAAAGATTAACTTGAGTCCAGAAGGAAGAAAGTCTCTATTTACAGAAAGGTCCTCTTCTCTGTTAATAATCTGACCGGAAATGTTGGCTCACCTGCAACAGAAAACAAAAAAAAAACACACACACACACAATTCACTTTTTTTTAATGCAACAATGGCCTTAAATGTGAGCATCTGCTTCAAAAGAGAAAAGAAACACTGAGAGAGAATGATGCTAAAGATGAGCAGAAATAGAAAAGAGCTTGACCTCCAGTGTTAAAAAACTTTCTCAACAGAACATCCAAGCAAGAAGAAATGAGGCTCCCCGCCCACATTGATTGACACGACAAACATGTTGGCAAAGCAACTACACAATCAGATATATTATTCAACCCTGAAGTCTCCTTTTATTCCTGCTCTTCATTTTTCATGTTTATATCTCTGAAAAAAAGTGTTTGAATAAGATAAAATCTTCATTCATGGCCTGTGGAGGCCAAATACTGTTGGAGAGTTGGATTTAAGGATTATGCCAATTAGATTGTGATGTTATGCAAAGATCTTCCTCTGAGAGGAGTCAACATTCGAGCGTACAGGTCAAGATCTCTAACCTTTAACTTGTGAATCTTTCAGATTCATTATAAGCCCTCTTATAGACTATAGTGCCTTCCTTCATCAGTCAGTGTTATCCGTTATTCAGGATTAACGTTGCCATGTGAGTCTTCTCTCTCCTTGCTTTGATGCTATCACAAGAAGTCCTCCTTTTTTCTGGAGATGAAATTGCCTGTCGTCAAGCTCAGCGTCTGATTGGCAGCTCCTCTGCTCCTCCAAGAAGTACATTCCTCTCAAGAAGCGAAACAACCTTCATAACGACATCCGCCATCGATTCCAATCGTCTGTCAACCACCGCGCTGACTTTGACGGACTGAGGGGAGCTATTGGGGAAGCTGTACGGTTCCATTTTCGTGGCTGAACTTTTCATCGGAGACAGACAACGCTGACAGTCTGCTTAGATTTAATTCACAAATGTGTCCCCTCACGCAGGCCGGAGCAACAGCAGCAGCAGCAGCAGCAGCAGCGTGGCACTGCATAGTATCATATAAATCATCCTCAATTATGCAGAAAAGCAAAACAATCCAAGAACAATCGGCCCCATTGCTTGACAAGAAAACCTGCATAATCATATCAAACCCGAGGAAAATAGTTTCCATAAATTTAGCTTATAGCAGCCCTTAGCTGGTCTGCAATAAATTCCTTCCTTTACAGAGTCATTTACATTCGGAGCTGTCACTGTGATTAATGTGGTACTAATTTGAGAATAATTCCGAGCTGAAAAGACAAAGAGCAGCGCTGCTTCTTGTCAGAAGCAAAAAAAAAAAAACAACAAGTCTTTCAGAGATAGATCTCGCCTGCATCTCACTTCAGGGAGGGGCGAGAGAGGAAAGGTGGCGGGGGGTGGGGGGTGGGGGTCATTAACAGTATTTGAGTGACTGAAACAATTCTAAAAATAGAGGGGTAAAACTAAATCTTCATTGGGTGTTGCATTTGTTTAATTAGTGGCTGACAAGTGATAATTTAACTGGCAAAGGATTCATTTCCATTTAGTGCCTGAAGTAATCTTGGCTGAAAGATTTAACACAGCAGGTGCATGGGCTTGTCTTTGTGTAATTCAGCCGTGTAATTGGCACTTGCAGTTTCCTCCTGAGCAATATGTTTTGTGTTGTAAGTACCGACACAGGAATTTTAATAGTATTGCCATTTTAATGCAGCACCAGGCAAGAGTTTTAGTGAGAATCCACCTGTAAAATCAGCAAAAAAAAAAAAAAGACAGCATAGAAGCTATGCAGATTCACCTTTTACTCAGACGGAGTTCTGCTGTCAAGACTAACGGCTAATTATTGCCGCAAATCAAAACGTGACTGTTCTCGTGTGGCTGTGAATTCATTTGGTCTGAAGAGGAATTCAGCAGATAAGCATAGAGGCAAACATAAAGACGTAGGAGGAGAGCCCTTTTGCCGTTCACACCTGTTATTATGGGATAAAAACTTGCCTGTTATGGACACACCCACTGGGCAAGCAGCAGGATCAGTCAGCACAGAGAAGAATCAACGCTGTTTCAAGTTAAACTGCCCATGAATACTTTACTGTGCCTTAAATCCCACAAGAAGAACAAAAAAAAAACAAAATTATCTTTTTCGTTTCAAACTTCACGTCAAGGTTTGCTGAAATTACTTCTTCAACAGGCAGACTCATTAAAACTACTGCGGTGGGTTCTCCAGATTGGCAGTTAACCAAATTTGTTTAGCTACAGTGTTCTTTTAATAACACGTAATTTTGCATGCTGTTTTAATTAGGACACAACAGTGTAAACAGTATTTTCATTTGATATCTCATTTTTAGCTGACTCTTGGTTAATAGTAGTCCAAACCCGAATTAGTTTACACACCTCACATATTAGCACAAACCAGATTTATTTCAAGAATTTTAAATTTTACAGTCACATCGTTAAAGAACCAGTGTGTGGGATTTATAAGTATCTATTGGCAGAAATGAAATATCAAGAACATTTTTTATTCATTACGTATAATCACATTAATATTCAATTCATTCAGTTTTATTTATATCGCATTAAATCACAACATTTGCTGGATCAAAGCATTTTATAAGACCAAACCAACACTTTATTTAGTGGCGGCAGTAGCTCAGTCCACTATGCCTTAGGCTGAGGACCAAAGGGTGGCTGGCTCAAGACCCATGTGGACCACAAAGGTTAGAGTGTAAGCTGCAGGTGAATATTGGAATGGAAAAAAGTAATTTCCCCATGGGGGATCAATAAAGGATTGATTATTTTTATTATTATTATTATTATTATTATTATTATTATTATTATTATTATTATTATTATTATTATTATTATTATTATTATTATTATTATTATATTATTATTATTATTATTATTATTATTATTATTGTTGTTGTTGTTGTTGTTGTTTTATTTATTTTATTTAGATTTTTTTTATACACCGAAGAAAGTGAGGAGAAAACTACCTTTAACAGATCCAGGACAAACAAGATGGACAATCCTTTCCTTTAACCATTGAGAGGATGAGAGAGAGGAAGAGAGAGAGAGAGGAAGAGAGAAATATTTTGATTTGTAAAATCGCGTTTATTCATAAAAGCCAAATTACAAAAAAATCACATTGACACAAAATCTAAAAGAGAATCACACAAATAGGAAATTGCATTTCAAAAAACAACTGCAGGATGTTTGTTTCCTGAACAAAGAAAACAACTAGCAGTTTTCCACAATCATCCTTTTTACTTTTGTCATTAGCTTCTTCAATCTAAAAGTTTCTTGGTCTGTAAAAACTGGTTGGTCACTTCCTTCTGGATTCTTCAAATAAAAGAGCGAGAGATGAAGAGAGACAGAGAGAGAGAGAGAGCTATTCCTCTCAAATGCGGATGGAACCTATCCCAGCTAATGTTGAAGAAGAGACATGGTTCAGTCTGGACGGGTTCATCATGGGGCTGACACAGAGAGCACCAAACCATCTCAGTGACATTCACTCCAATCGACGATTTAGTGTCAGCAGTTTATCTATATCGCCTGTTCACGGACAGCGAGAGGAAGTTGGAGCTCCTGGACGGAACCTTTGAATTTACCGGGAGAACGCACTCCATACGAAAGGCTTCAGGCAGCAGCAACCATCGTGCAACACACTCAGGAGAGTCCACAACTGTGCTCCCACATTTACTGAAGTGTTATGCAATCCAGGTAATACCTCTTACACACTGGCACAGTCCTGCTTATTATGCCAGATAAAAGCAGCTCCAATAAAACATAATTAAACACATTTATTGGTCTCCTAAGAAACTGTGATATGTATAAAATATTCAATATATTAGAAGAAAAAGGTTTCATTGTTATTATTTTTTCTAATTACAAACTATTATGCGTGAACATTATTTGAAATTACTCACACATTTACAGACCAAAAATTGACCTATGCTGTTTTTAAACTGTCCTGAAGGTTCTTGTTTGTCTGATTTAAAATGCGTGATCTGGTGCATGCAGGATAAACAGAGGCTGACATGTACCAAAAAGAGAAATACAGCAGTGTAAAAAGTAATAATGGTAAAGCAGCACATTCTGGGGGGGGTCACCCTCCAGAAGAGCACGACTTTGAGGCCTGCAAATGTACAAATACTAAACCTGCAGCTCGACCTTCTTCAAGATTTACTCCTTGATTGAAAGACTCCCAGGCTGTGTCCTCGGCTTTGTAGTAGCAACAACTGTTTTGTGAATGTTCTCCAAGTCTGTATGAATGCAGTGATGAAACAACCACAGAGGGCAGTGTAGATGGGAATTCCAGGTTATGTTGTGCTGTTTTCCCAAAAGCTCAGCAGAGGTGAAGAAGAAAGTGTGATCCCCCCCCCATCTCCCCCCCGCTGCTTCAAGCAGCCGGCAGAAAGATATGAAACTTAAGAAACTAGTTCCTCCAGCTGAGTTCAAAAGGTGTGTGAGATGAATCCATTGGATGATGCTGATGCTTTGAACACGTTGTTGTCTTTCTAGATCACACGCGTCTTTTCTCGAGAGTAGCTGAACCACTGGGAACCGTGATTAGTAACCTTTTGTCTGTTAGTGCACGTGTTATTTTTGCAGAAGAATGTAACGGTACAGAGATGTTCCCTGTTTAGAAAGCGAAACAATCCCTTTATATATAAAGTGTATAAATACAGTATATATGTGTGATAATTACCTGGACTCCACTGTGAAACATCTGATGTTACCAAAGCTGGTCTCTGTCCGCAGAAATCTGTCCCATCAAGCATGTTGAAGAAGGAATAAAACATTTTAATGTTAACAATTCATATAATCTATGACGTCTATTTCAACATCTATCTAGACATTAAGCTACGTCTCAGAACTCAGTAAAAGAAAAGCTAATTATATGTATATAAATATCCCATTTTGAGGTCCCGACACGTCCCCGAATCAATAGCTCCAGGCTCCATGGCTCCCGGCTCCAGGCAGGTGTGGTGCGGGCAGTTTAAATAATTAAGTACATGGAGAGAGACAGAACTGAAGTCTATGGGTCGTCATAACACAGTGAAGGATGGGGGGCATCATATTACAACGTTAAAAGCAGGTAATTGGAGTGTGTAATTGGCCATTTTGGGTGATCAAAGTGGCTTGAAAGTGCAAAGGAGACATGACAGCCCATTGATTACAGGCCCCCAGGGGCCAGAGCCCCGGGCTGCAAACACTAGCTGTTTTTAGGTGACAGCAGTACAGAAGACTGTAACAGAATCTACGGCTTGTCGACCTTGAAGAGTTGCGAGGTCAAATTCAACAGGTTTGAATATGGTGTCATAAAAATGATTTTAACTCACCTTAGTGGTTTTGATCTTGTTCCCCATGGCACAGCTCCAGCCCTTCAGATCAGGGAGAACTTTGCATTCCTCCCCATCAAGGCACGGATGCATCTGACACCACCACTTCTGCTCCACTATGGAAGCTGGTGAGGAGATGCAGAGGTTACAGGCGTGTTCGACTGCATTCTCTAAAGGGTTTTGAATCTGCTGGAAAATTATTCTGAAAATTACTTTTTTATTTTAATTTAAATAAACTAAGCTATTTTAATACTGTATAAAATTGTGAGAAAATGTTATTTGTTATCAGTTAATTATAAGAAACTAAATAATAACTCTTTTTTTTTTTTTAAATAGTAAAATAATAAATAATAGAAGATTAAGCTACTAGTAAGCCATTTCATTAAAGCATCTAAAATTATAAAACCAGATGCCAGTTTAACTATGGCACTAACACCAGCTATGTTGTTTTGATATGTTTCCTGTTTACCAACAAAAATGCTTCTTGGAAGGATGAAGTAACAGATTTGTGGATCGAATTCATCCTTAATCACACTTAAAATAAGACACGTGCATCAAAGCAGCCCAAAAGACATCATTTATCTATTTATCTTAAAGGTTAATCTTGAGATATGCTGTTAGTGAGTGGTGGAATTATTTGTGATTTTCCCCCCCCCCCAGCCTTCATGTTGACTCTAATAAAAATAATAATTCATGTTATCGAACATTTATTTTATGACACGTTGGCCACCGTTTCTCTCACTGTTGCCATATCAACATGCTTTAATTTCATCCTTTCTCTCTTTGCTGTATTTAAGCACATTTTAATTGAGATGATTCTTTTCGGAAATTCTCCTCAACTTTCAAACACCTTTTTCCGTGATGTTATGACTTCTCCTCAAACGCCAGTAAATTCATCACAGAGTCTCATCAGGGTCACGTCACAATTTGACAGCTGTCTCAGGGTAAGTGATGTAAGATTTGCTTTTTGACTAGCAACACTCTCTGAATCTATTTTCAGTATTAAAACACGCAAGGTTTCGAGATCCCTGTCGTAAATATCCAGGTGCTGAGAGGGGAACCGGCAAAAGTCGTGTCTCCTCTGACATGAGGGGAAACCTTCAGCTCCAGCGGGAACACCTCCTCAATTGTCTCCATAAAAGAGAGCATTAAACTTCTGCTTTACCATTGTGTGAGACATCATTTAAATTTAGCATATTACAGAGGTCATTATCTACATTCCACACACCCCTGCACAAGTATTAGTGTTCCTCCTAATGAAGAGGAAGGTTATTATAATCCACACATAACACCAGAGCCTCACTAGACTAAATTGCAAAGGATTCTTTATGACATGAGAGAATCAATTTGTACCACACAGTCATGGTTATGGCATCAGTGTGGTGGAAAAACATGCATCAGGTCAACTGCCAGCAGATGGTGGTTGGATAACAACGGCTATTAAAAAGCCACAAAGGTTTCCCATCAAAATGAAATGGGAATATTGATAACCAAACATACATAAAGTATATGAGACACATTTCACTTAACAGCTAATGATGCTTTAAAACACAAAGGGCGGAACACTCTGAGAACGTCAGGGAGAAAAAACACATTTTATTGATTTTCCTTTTTTTTTATTACAGCTGTTAGGAATATCTAGTATTTGCTTTGACCTTGGCCTCATGTTCATACATGACCACCAATGTTTTTGCATTGTGATAAAGGCTGACGGCTGACATCCATGCAAAACTTAATACATATTAATAGCATCTGTTTCATTATAGAGGAAAGCTGGAGAAAATTGAAGTTGTTTCTTTTCATCAAGTTAAACTGTCTTAATTACAACATGAGCCACTATTGAAGATTATATTGTGAGTGTCTTGGAGGGTGGCCAAATTATACAGTACTTCTGGCAAGAGAGTCACAAGCAGATCGTAGTTCTGTCGAAGTGAAGGGCTATATGGAGACTATCTGGCTGCTATGGGACAAAGCTAAGTGATCTGAAGACCTGTGGTGGTCACGTTATTGTTGGGATCTTATTTCAGAAAATTAGTGACCCCAATCTAAAATTGATGATAGTAAAAAAAATATACACTGTTGGTTCACACATACATAACAGAGAAATGGAAGGGCACAAAGGACACAAAACTGTGCATTCATTTCAGCCATTTCCTTATATTATGAGGTATCAAGTTTCACTAGAACCCATGCAGTCAGAGACTGCAAAATCCCGCGACACCCCACAATTCAAAATTTTACCCTGACCAACTTGCATAGGTCAAAGCACTAGCTTTGATCTACAGTCTTACTCACACTGGCCTTCTCCATCATCTTTCAATCTTATCCAGTTCCTGAGTGTACAAGAGTTAAAATTTGACCATGACCTAGTTTAGTCAGGGTCAAGGTCATCATCTCATTTTCATCCCCTTTGCCGCCCGAGTCATGTGCTTTTTGTTTCATCTCTCTATCTGCAACGGTTGCAAAGATATTTGGCGGACTAACGGATGGACGGATGGACGGCTGAACAGACTAACGGACAAACACACAAACGCCGACAATTACAATACATCGCCGCTTTGAAGTGGGACGCAATAAAATTAATGCAGTCAATTTTGAATTATTACGGATGAGTTACTGTCACACCAAACTGATGAACGCAGACCGGCAACCAATCCCTGAACCAACACAGTCTGAAGAACTACAGCAGATGTTGATGGTTTGATTCCTGCAGAGGAATCTGGAACAGGTTGGTCAGTCAGTCAGTCAGTTAGTTACTGGTGGTTAGTTAAAATTGTTTTTTCTGTACTTGTTCACAGCTTACTGACTTGCTAATGATCACGTATACTACCAGCAACCGCCTTCATCCTTCATGATATTTTGTTTCGAAAGCAGCCACTGAATGTCTGTTAGGATTCTATCAAGAACTGAGCCAGTATTTTGTGTGGCCAGCTTTGAGTCACCCAATTCAGTCTGGTGCTTCATTAATCTTCATATAAAGAGCGGATTGTCTCACACAGAGTGGAACTAAAGGTAATCCCCGGTTGCAGAAGAAAGAATAATTAAAAGGTTAAGTGCTGATCTTCTTCTTTTTTTTTTTTTTCTTTTGCAGAGATAACGGAGCTTTAAACTGAGGCCAATGACTCACAGCACTAATTTGCAGAAAATGTCAATACTAAAATGTCAACGAATAGGTCAAACACGATTGGGTCCAAAGTTTGCCAGAAACCTGCGCTTTTAAGACGAATGTGAAACAGCCTGTTCACCCAAGTCAGGGGTCTGACACACTAGCATGCTAACAGGTCCTCTGGGTCATCAACTCTACAGTCTTTGACTTTGCAGTGGACAGTTTTACATTTCTGGGTAATTTTTTAAAAAAAAACCTTCAGGAGCTTCTTTGCCAAGTTCCTGAATTCAGCAGCAAAGGGGCATCATCAGATGGATAGTGAGCAAAATATTAGCATTATGCTTTTGTTAACTGCTGCAGACCTTTTTCCCCCCCATGCACGAATCAGAGATGTCCATTTAGCAGGTTAGCAGTGAAGCTAATTACTGGAACGTAAGCTGTTTATGTGTTCTTATCCAGTGTAAAATGTGAAAGTAATTAAAGTGACTGAGCTGTCGATTCTTCATCACATCTCCAGCCACAAAGTGATGCAAACTGTGAACATTTTAATCTTTTTGATGTTTTGTATAAAAAAAAACCCCAAAACAATTCACAAAATAATCAGCAGCTTAATTAAAACCGCAAAGCACAATATAAATATTTCAATCAAATTTAATTAAACTGCTGAGAGCAGTTATCACCACATCTTTGCACAAAAATAGCTGTTTTGTTTTTTTTTGTTTTTTTACTAATACAGTTTTATTTTTTTATAGGAGTAGATATTGAAGCACTGTCCCTGTCCTTACCTTCGTTGTTTTTCTCCCCCCCCCCAACCGGTCAAGGCGGATGGCCACTTAAAAGAGTCTGGGTCCTGCCCGGAATTTCTTCCTCAATGAGGGAATTTTTCCCTGCCGCTGTCTCTTATCCTCGATCTGAAGGGTTCTGTCGGGTTTTTCTGGCTGTTAAAGTACTTTGAAATGTCTGTTTCCATAATGAAGCGCTTTATAAAACTTGATTGATTGATCGATGGATTGATTGATTGGTCAAAAAGTATATATCATGGTTAGATATGACATATACAAGTTTAAACACAGTCTTTGATTTCTTCTGTTTGCTGTTGCAGTACTGAAGGGTATGGATGAAAGCCAGATGTTCCCACCTCCCACCTGCCATGGTTGTTGACATCACCACAGACTGCAATGTAATTTCACCAGGCAAAACTCGATTGATTCTCTATTCACTCCATGTGTCAGCAATTACATTTTGAAAATTGAATTAAGACTATTACTAATTTCATTTTTGAAACACACAGAATGAATTGAAATGACAATATTTTGAATAGAGTTGTTTTGTCCTCAGTATAATTTCTTGGGAATTGAATTGAATGTGTATTTGCTGGTCCGTGCCTGAAATGTTAAAACATCTACCCGGCGGAGCGTACCATCTACACATGATGGGGCGGCTCTAGTGGTGCCAGCCACTTGCCCAGGAAAGCAGGAGCACTTGACAGTTTGCGACCGCTCCTCGATTTTGTTCTTGTTGCAGCAGCGATGCAGCGCCACCACTTCACAGGTGCCTGTCCGGACATGGTGCTGTGCTGCAGAGATGATGAGAAAGAAAATATCAGAGAGTCCAGATGCATCACAGCAGTGGTTACATTCATTTACAGACATACGCTGACTTTTAAAGTACATCTCACTCCTGTCTTTGCTTTATAAGATGGATAGAAAATAAAACGGAGATATCCTGACGCGCCTCAAGCAACAAAAGTAATTGCATTGTAAATTTCCCTGCCTAAATGATGCAGTCTGGTTGGTACATCTTCAGTTTCTTTCCTTACCTCCTGCTATTACATCCCAACCCCCACAAATGAAATGAAACATCCCTTCTTTTGAGAAACCATCTTTAGGGATCATCTGTCCAAAGTTTAGTTGGAATGCATCACTGTATTTTTATGATCTGTGTTGGAAGACTGTAAAAGAATTCATGACAACCTGCTATAAATACTACAACGCTAAGATGTCATTAAGGAGTAGGTAGAGCAGCATCTCAGGAGATGATGCACCGATCACATGTTTGATCATTTTAAATAACTACATGAATACATTACAGTCTCTCCTGCTGTGTTTTCTTTTATATTCTAACAGTGTCGCACCTCGTATGCCTCAGTTGCCGATAACTCTTCCACAAATCCTCCAGTGTGTCTGTGGTCATAGCACTTCTGGCAGACCTGCTCCTCCACAAATAGCATTTTTTTTTGTCCATTGACCGTATCGTAAACCAGCAGCTCAAAGGTCCTTTGATTCGAGGTGCATTTTTAGGAATTGATACGTCCTTCAGGATGGAGATCAATTTCCTGTTCAAAGGCAGGAGACCGGAGAAAACAAGGGTGTTTGGTTTGGTCTGGACTCCAGAGATAATTTCTCCATTCTTAAAAATGGGGTGAATTTGTAAAACTTGCTTGTTTAAAACAGTGTTGAGGCTTTGTGTTATACATAATTAAATAATTTGAGTAGCTGCTAGCCACAAGCTGTCTAGATTTTGTCTCAGCTTGTCTCGGTATTTGTGCAAATACAAGTCAAACACTATAATGTGGCATTTACTGCAACAAAATTGATTGGAGAAGCAGTTGACAACAGCAATAACACACAAAGCGCAGGAGCTAATGATTTTCACATGTAGATCTTTATTCTCACATGTGGTGGCATCATCAAAATGAGGAGCTGTGAATGGAAACACCATTAAGAAGAAGATCAGTGTACTGAAATTACAAAGGTACCCATTGAACTAATTAATAACTCAAGTACGAGGCGGCAATGATTGGAACTGATCTCTCTTTGAGTTTAACACACTGAGCAGCAGCCGTTAAGAACATTCAGATGTGCGATAAGGAAAGTGCAGTGCTGCAGCAGTAAGAGACAATTTCTAGATCATGCTCCATCGTCTAAATTATTTAGAGCCCAAGCTGCTCTATTCTCTTTTAATTGCATGTGACATTTTCCTGAGGTGTCCTTCTGCACAGAATCACTGCCGCCGTAAACAGTAAATCTGAAATGAGTGTATTAAACTGCTCCTAACTGTCTGTACTGTAGCAGCTCAACCAAAGCCAGTTAATTAGGATTTCTCTTCTATCAGTGGACAGCAACACTCTCCAGCTGCTGGAACAAGCAGCTACTGAGACTAACTGTGATGGAATCAGCTGCTCTGCTGTGACTGCATGATATTAAATCTACAAAAGATGTTGAGCGACGGTTGAATGTCACGTTACCTCCAGGGTTTATTTAAATTTAGAACTCTAAAAAAAACACCAAAAAAAACATGATTTATAAAAATTAGCAGGGAATCTAATATCGCTTGCATCAAACGTGTTTTTCTCCTACAGTGTTTGGCTCACTTACTGTCTGTGATTGGATTGAGTCGACGACTTCGCTGATAGCTGCCGCTAGAGTATAAAAGTGAACAGCAGGTAGAAAAAGGACTCGTGCATCAAAAGTAATGCGGGTCGTCATCCAAAAGTAGTGAGACGCTTACTTGTGTTTTGCCCCAAACAAGAGAAGATATGAAAGACAAACACAACAAGCCGAGCTGAGCTGCTTTAGAACGAAAGAAGTGCTGCCAGCATTTCTCTGAAGGACATGCTTCACACTGAGAGGCTGTGGTTTGTCTGGCTGGATTTGTAGTTCTGCATGGACGCCTACTCAGCTTCCTCTGCCAGCAGATACAGAGAAAAGCGTTTCGCTGGAGAATCAGTCAGTCCGACCACAGTCCAGCTTTAAACCTGCTGCGCGGGCCACCTTCTCAAAGAGGATCCCTCCGGCCTTGGACACGCTGCTACTGCAGCTGTTCAGTTTTGAAGATTTGTGTCTTTCAAGTTTCATAAGACAAGCGTGACGCCGTGAAATTTAAATAGCAGTCGTCAGAAGCGTTCTGTTTTCCTGGTGTGCAACATAACATATGGCTGCAGTTTGGTTCCTGCTGTTGCATAGCCTTACTTCTTTTTTTTTTTTTGTCTCTGCTCATGTTTCCTGGCCGCAAAAACACCAAAAACAAATAAGCATGAAGAATTCTATTTCCCCTACCAGGGGAGCTTTTCACTGAAGAACAGTTAGACACTAAGTTCTTCCACTAAATTGTAATTTTGTTAGATCTATATTTCAGAGATGTTTGATACTTAAACTCAGGCATAATTGTGGCCTCAACGGAAGAAGGTTCTTGGTTCAATTCCATCTGGGGCCTTTCCGTGCAGAGTTTGTATGTTCTCTCCATGTCTGTATGGATTCTCTCCAGGTTCTCCAGCTTCTTCCCACCTTCAAAATCAAGCAGCTTAGAATTAGCAACTCTAAATTGACGGCCGTGAGAGTGAATTTTTGCTTGTCTATGTCTTGCCCCATGACAAACTGGTGATTCATCCAGGGTATATCCCGCCTCACGCCTGATGTCAGGTGACCTGGACTCAAATAAGTGACTAAAGATAAGATTCTGGTAATCTCATCTTCAAAAGGGTGAAGGAATGAGTACACAAACTCAAAAACAAATTCAACTAAATGTTTAAAATTCTTACAATGTCAAAGAACAGCACTCCAGTATATGAGAGATACATACTGTACATTAATATAACTTTTGTTTCCATGTTTCCTAATTCCAACTATAGAAACAAGACAATTACAAATGATCAAAATTCCTAAATAACAAAAGGCAACACTTCAGCAACTGTGTGTTGCGTGTTGAAAGTTTGGACACAGAATGCTGAATTGTTTGTGACGTGCCGAAAATAAAATGTGACAACAATTTTCTAAATTCTCAATTAATTTGCTCGTTTTCATTGGTTGGTTTCAACCCCTTTCATTTTGTGATGATTATTTGCCTCTAAATTGCATCTCATTCCCTCCTGCTGTCAGTTTGATGTTGTATAATTGTCGGAATGATTTGATCGAGTAATTTATGCTATATGTAAAATACAAAAAAAATGCCATTTTCATCCATTTTTAACAGCATCAATAAATAACCCTAATGGAGGATTTCCTGTAGGATTTGGTTTCCCCTGCTTTGAAAGTTGGTTTAAACATGAAGTTGCACTAAAAAAAAATTCTAAGCGGCATTTTCATGTACAAAAATCACGCCCTCAGGCACTTTCCATTAGTTTGCCTGCAGGTCTAAGAGATCATGTACAGTGAAGAGGCTCTTCAACTAAATAACAAGGGAAACAATGTTTATGTGTGTTTTAATTATTATGTTTCTTGCCGTTTTATGCTGTGAATCCATACAGACACAGCAGTCAGGTACTTTTTATGCTCCCATCACATTTCGAGGGCATCTCACACATGATTCACTCTATTCTCCTGGATCCCATCGATACACAGACTTGCTGCAACTCAAATAATCCTCTTCTAACAGTTCTCCAGTGGAAAAGTCTACAACAGATTGTTTTTGAAATAGTAAGTGTTTGCATCAGCTGTGCAAGCTGTAGAAACCCAGTCAGCTGACATCAAGTTTGTTGCCAAAGAAAAAATGTGGCTGAGCACGTATCAAAGCTGGTCAGACCATAATGCAATGTTATAGCTCAAAAACAAGACTGACCTTATGTTTACAATGATTACACCAAATGCAAAGCATGTGTTTACTTGAATGGAGTGGATTAACAGTTGTCCATGCATTAATGTAGAAAAATACGAAAAATCTCAAACAAAATACGCCAGAATTATATCATTCTATATCTTTTAAATTCTAATAATAACATTTTAATCTTTTTGATAATTTTTTTTTTTTAAATAAAGCATTAGTAAAAATGTCTTCAGTATATCAGCTATTTGTTGACAGGGAACAGATCAATGTCAATGACCCGGATGCTAATCTAAGTGACAGGCTCATTGTTCAGTAAATGAGATACATATTTTACAAGATAATATAAAACATATGCCTGAAATGAACTCAGTTATTGTTCTGAGAAAAGAGACATTTTGTTCTTCTATTGCAATTTCCCCTGAAACATATGGTATCATCTTCTTCTACCTGCCCTCTTATCTTGATGTCAAAGTCCTGTAACATCTGTCTTCATCTCTCATTACTGACATTTCATTCCCTCGCACACCTCAGTCACAAATTCAAAGTGTAGATAATTGTCACGGTTTTAAGAATTGTTTTCCTGCTTTATTGTAAAAGTTAATGTTTCTGTCATGTTTTTTGTGTAACATTTTCTAACATTTGTCCCAGCTGGTTCCTCCTGATTAACCAGTGAAGCATTGATGCATTCACATCTGCAGACAAGAAGAAACTGAAAATGATGCGTAGTTTGTATTATTGTGTTGTGAATGAAGATAATGTAATCAGGGTTTTGCTTTACACACAGCATCGTGTGCGTTGCCAAATACACCAACTCTAATTCAGAGGAAGGATCTCTGAAGATGAGTTCTGTAATTCCCTCTGAGCAAACCTACATGTTAATTGTGATGAACAGATTTTCCCCTCTAACTATTTGCTGCTTTGTCAGCAGCAGTTTTAACAGAGTGACAGACGAGGAAACACTTTAGTCAGAGCACAAAAACAAATCAAACTCGGGGAGCCAATCTCCATGCAACTATAAATACCAAGGCGTCGATTGATTGTAATGTTTAACATGGGGATCCAGCTCCATCTCCGACTGTTTGTTGCTGCTCTCTCATGGGTGCAAACAGTGTTTTCCTTTCTTGGCAGGAAGCTTATGTATTATATGAATCATTTTTATTGCAAAGCACAGAAAGTTTAGGTGCAGAGCAAGCAATAATGTTTGATGCATATGTCAGACATCAAGGTCATACGTCAGTGCACCTTTTACAACAGTCATAAAGGTACCTATGAACTGAAAATGCATGTGAGCGCAACATGTTAAAAATAACGGAGGAGCAACCATCCATCCATCCATCCATCCATCCATCCATCCATCCATCCATCCATTTTCTTTGTCTTAACCAGTCAGGTTCCTATGGCAGCAGGGTATTCCAGGCATCCCTCTTCCCAGCAACACTTTCCAGTTCATCCTTAGGAACCAGAGGTGGGATGAAAGATATTACAGTCGAGAAAGTTCTGGATCTACTTAGGGTCTCCTCCAAGATAGATCAGGCTAGAAACCCTCCTAATGAAGTCACACTGGAAATTTAGGAATGGTTCATTCACAGTGGGCATCCTAATCTGATGCCCACTATGATGATTACCCGTCACATAAATTTCACTCTTGTTCAAGTTCCCCTTTCAGTAACCTGTGTGATTTGATTATTGCTAAGTGGTTCCCGCTGAGGATCCTGAAATTAATCACTGCAGGATTCATGTTAGTGTGACAAGAAGATCAGAGTTTAAACATAAGCTTCTTTGTCCTCAGAGAGGCTGCGTTGCTCAGAATGTTTTGGTAATTGTTGTTGTACTTTTTCTAGTTACCATTGATCAAAAACAGAATTAACATAAGCATCCATATAGGTAAACAAAAACATGATTTAAATTTCAAAAGTGTCAGCTTAATGTAGCCTTAAATTTGATGGGGTTTTTTTTTAGGTAATAAGCATAAATTCTTTTATCACCCCTTATTACAAACACATTCTGTTTGCATGCCTTTCACAAAGACAAACACGACAGCTGAAAAAAAACACACAAAAAACAACGTGGAGAGAAAGAACAAGTTGAATTTGGTAGAGGGCATGTACAAGAGAAGAATGCAGCTAACTCAAAGGATCGATTACAACAGATGCTAATGAAAATAAATCAGATGTCCCAACAACCTGTGAGCTGAGTCTTCCTTGGACCGAACCCCGTCTGACTCCTTTCTTCCATCTGGTCAATACAAGATGGCACAAAGTCACTGAGGCTTTACATATTTGTGTTGTAAACTCCAGCCGTAATGAAAGACACACTTTTCTTTGCAGTGTCACCGTCTGACAAGACAGCGCAAGTAAGCCTTTCTTCACATATCAGAGAGGAATAAACTGAATTTAAATAGCTGTCAGAGTAAAAAAGCATGTTTGATGGCACAAACTGAATGTTTCAAAAAGTCTCAAATGTGCATTAAGTCAACTTCCCTGCTCGCTTAAATGAGCTACATTTACCCTGCTTGTCAGAGAGCAAGTTCAGTTCTCTTCTCTGGTTCACTGGGAGGAAAAAAAACAAACATTTCTTTTTCTAGTTCAGATGTGTTCTGGGTTCAAAGTCATCCTTTGAATGATAACAAATTTACAGCATCAGAAATAACACCCAGGGGAAATTAGGAGGCTTCGATGGCCACAACACTATCAAAGAAGTTTAATGTATGCAAGATTATTCTGATCTACATCCTGCTAGCGAGATGAGCGCAAAGCCACAAACGTTAAAGTGCCGTGCCGTTTAATTGGTCGACGAAGAGAAGAGAGGTATGGGCAATTTCTGTCCTGTTCACAAATGGACATCCTGTCCGGCAGCAGCTAGCGCCTGCATCACCAATTACCTGAGGTTGTGTATTGTCATTGGGACTCCCAGTGATGAAACATGGGGGTTGGCCTCTACTTGTAATGTTGCTGAGTTGCCATAATTGATCTCTCCGGGTTTACTAGTGACGACTCGACAACACTTTTAATGAGGCGAGAGGAGACGGGATTGACTCATACCTCCAAAATAAGTGTTTCAATCCAATTACTCCCCATTCGCTGCTGTGACATTTTATTTGTGATTCTTGCATAGTGAGGAATTCCTTCCCAAACACCTCACAATAGAAGTGGTAGCCGGCGTGGCGGCATTCCTGTCCTTCTCCTGCTTCTCTCCATGCAGCAGGTCATTGTGTCGCTGATGGAGCGCTGAGGCATCGCGCCATCATCAAAGCTTCCACAAGCTCAATCGCTTCCTACGGAGCGAAGTGAACAGATGGACAGAGAAGTAACGTATTTTTGGACAGAGACCATTTTGTTTGTCTGAAGGAGAACTTCTGCATCTTTGAGCCAGTGGGACTAGGAAGTGTCTTTACCTTGATTTTTTTTTGCTCTTTGTGGAAAGACTGGAGCAACTAATAGCAGGAGAACTCCTGCCTGCAGCCAAACCTTGAATCCTCTTATTTCTGCTGCTTCTGTGCTTTTTTTTTTCTCATTCTATGAACAGCAGCCGCCTTCAGTTCTCTATGTCTACATCTCAATGGGGGAGTCAGACTCCATATGTCAAATATCGTTTTAGTAGTCATTAGGAATTTGACTCAGCCAGTAAAAAAACAGACATGCAATGTGTTCTCTACATCTCCAAGAAATAACCATCTACTGTATAAGCTCCACAGATTTGGGCTTTGAACCATTTTTAATGCTATGGTGTGCCTGTGGTAAAACGTGCTTGAGAAGTTTGACTGATGGTGTCATCTAACAGGCAAGAGGAACAAAATGTGTTGCAGCAGCTCATGCTGTGACAGCAGTCTGTGCTGCGATGTCGACGCTGAATTCCACAATGGTCACTGCAGCGTTGTTTCAGACTCTGTGTATTCATGCAATAGTGAATGAGTTTGTACTGTACAGCATATCTATGTCCTGGAGGATAACATCTGTCCAAGTGAAATACTAAAACACTGGTACCACATCGGATTGATGAAGTTCCTACTATTCCTTCATCATTATGGCTGCAATGAGGCTGCTTTTAGATCTGTATGCAGAGTTTCTAAAATGAATTTTTTTTCTTTTCTGTTTTCATTCATTCTTTCATTCATCTTCTTGAAGACTAGACAACTGTGGTTGTCTCATCATCAGCCACTTATCAGAAATAAGGGTCATCAATTATCCCAGCTGGTTACTGTTGAGAGGTATGGTACACCCTGGACAAGTCGCCAGCCCACTGCAGGACCACACACAGACACAAACATTCAGGCTCATATTCATACCAATGGACAATTCACTGTTTTTGGAGATGGAAAAAAGCCGGAGAACCCGGAGAGAACCCATCCAGACACAGAGAGAACATCCAAATTCCACACAGAAAGGAGTTGAACATTGAACCTACTTGCTTTGTAACGACAGCTCAACCCACTGTTATGATTTATTATATTCGGATGCACTTAAATGAAAAAACTTGTAAGCATTGAACTTGTAGTTTATTTCCCATTTATCAAGAGTTGAAAACGTGTGTTTTGCATCAGAATAAATGTCAGAATTCTGACCGTATAATTGGAATTTCTTCCTAATTTTCAGTATATAGGTTCCTATTAGAAACACATAAGTACTGGAGTGCCCATGCAGCAGCAGGATGATGTGAGGCAGTCTGAATTTGCTCACCTGTAGCAGCTTCTGTTGGTACGGTCATCTCCCAGACACTGATCACAAGCACCATTACAAGCAGAGCTCCTTTTCTTCCGATGTGCACGTATCGCTCACTCATCCTGGGAGGAAGAAAGAGGAGGGTCACAGTAAGGAGGTGACGTAATTCACAATTTGTTACTGCACCTTCAGGCAAGGCATTCCTAAAAAGTTGTTTAGCATTTCATCACCGGAGATTGTTTCGTCTTACATTAATTAACAGTCTTTTAACGTCTTTATTAGTCGCCATTCCGCCCTGAGTGGGATTGGAAGGTTTTCTGAAGCACAACGAGAAGAGGTTGCTGTTCCACGAGCTCACACTTTAACTTTTCTGCGACTTAGCTTGTCTGAATGTGTATTTGCTCTTATCTAGAGGAGATAAAGGCTCTTATCCTCCTTCCTGCTTCCCAAAACAAACTACAGCTGCACTTGTGCGCAAAATCACTGTCTCCAAATCCCGTTTCTTCCCCTGCACCTCCTCCCTCCTTGTCCTCCAACAGAAGGCTCTTACAGTTGAGGCACTGGGCAGGAGGTGAAGACCCTCTGCTGCCCCAGCAGGCTTCAGTAAGTCTCTTTAGGCTCTACAGCCGAGTGGAAGCAGGCGAGCGGGCCACAGTGGCTAATCCAGAGCTCCTCTGCACTCCCTCTCCCTAATGAAGTGGTGGAGCTGAGACCACACTGCATAAGCCACCCGGCACAGTGTGTTATCACTGACAGACAGCGATCAAATTTCAGACGGGGAGCGGTACGGTAATTACTGGAAGAGGCACGGTATCGTATGGCGTGAGGATACAATATTACAAGCTGCGTTTATGCCTTATTTACCACCTCCTGCCTGCCTCATTGACATATAGATTGGCTAAACCTCGTTGGGGTTCTCAGATTATTAGTCTAATTACGTTTATTTTGGCAAGGGAACATGACCTTTTGCTCAGATTTTTCATATCTCTCGGCGTGTCACACAGGAATTAGAACCGAGCGGTGAGTCAAAATAGCACAGACAGGATTTGCATGTATAGAGTGCACTCCGAAAGCAGAGATGAGGCAGTAATTATTGAGACACAGATATACGGATAAAATATGTGTTAATAACCAATCTTTTAATTTTAATAGTTAAGAGAAAAAGCACATTTGCTTGGCTAGAGCATCTGAGGTTATAAATTCATATGTCAAAGATTTAAAAGGCAATTTAAACAATTTAAATTATAGAATTAAGTCCCATCCACTAGGTGGTAAACACCCAGAACGACTCTCATTGCACCACCCCTTATGACTCTAAAGTCAGATCTGTTCATTCTAACAAGTTAACATGAACACAGACCATGGCTCATTCTTTTACTCCATAGGTAACATTGCACCCATTTGTAAAAGCTGCTAATATTTCACAAACTAACCTTTTAAGCAGATGGTGCTAAATTAGCTTTGCTGGAGGCCTGATTCTGAAACACTTTCTAGATCTGCTGCAGGGATGTTAACGCTTTAAAGCACACTCATTGAAATACTCTTAAATTCCATTGGAGGACATTGGAGTAACATTTTTCATAATGTTCCAATGTCATGTAGAAAATTAAACTATCAAACAACAGTAATTTACCCAAAAAAGGGTTAGGTTGGATAAAAATAAGTACGCACACATTTGTCCTGTTTTCTTCCAACACTGTATCCTTAGGTAATGCTGTTATGCTAATATGAGTCAGCACACTAACAATAAACTCCCGACTTTTGTCTGGTTAATATGCTTTCTTAGCCTACAACTTCATCAACTACTCAGTATTTATGTTTTCCACAAACTGCTGCGAGGCTCTATAAAGTCACATTTCCAGCTTAGTGGGGACTTTAAGGGCGTGCTGTGGTGAGACTAGGGGATTGTAGTTGGAGCATTCGTACATCCATCCATCCAATTTCTTGCGGACGAAATGATCGTGATCGCCGAGCCCACAGCCGCTTATCCGCCTCGTGAGTCACAGGTCACCAGCTCATCACGGGGCCAGTCGTCGGAGCATTGGGTGTTAACGTTCACCTTCAGGGGTGACAGATGTGGAGCTGCTGGTTTGCCAACATGTGTGTGTGTGTGTGTGTGCGTGTGTGTGTGTGTGTGTGTGTGTGTGTGTGTGTGTGTGTGTGTGTGTGTGTGTAAGACAGAGAGAAAGAGCGAGCAAGAGAGATAGCACTGTGTTAGTTGGGCGGTCTGTGATGGATAGTGTTGCCACTGGAGCATCAGAACGCCTCACTGAGCAGTAGTTACCGTTTGAGTCTATTTGGCAACTTAAAGTTCAGGTTTGGGCAGAGACCAAAAAAAAGTGCTACAAATCGGGGGGATGGGGTGGGCCGCTCCACTGACGCAACAGTTTCCAGTTCTAAATTCTAACATATTTATATAAAAATATTTCATGGAACAGCTTTCCGTTCAGCTGCCACGTTGCTTGATGTTACACTTGAACTTCATCAGAAAATGTAATCCCTTTCTCCTAATTTTAAGATGCACTGTGCTAACTGACAGAGGTCCAAATCAGTCCACATCATCAACCCACACCTTAGTCTGCAGATTGCACTCAGCACTTTTGCATTATTATTATTATTATTATTATTATTATTATTATTATTATTATTATTATTATTATTATTATTATTATTATTATTATTATTATTATTATAGTTTTGGGGGGAATGTCCCCAGGGTGACATATATGTCCCTGAGATTCAGCCAAAATGCATCTGCAATTTAGAAATATGACACAATATTAATGCAATATTATGGTCAAATAATTAAGTTAATATTTGTTAATGTGATCAGCACAGACTGAATGAATGCAAAAAACGTGTTTAATAACATGCAGCAGTTTAGTTGATGTTGAAATTGAGCATGAACGCATGAGGTAAGAATTTATAGTTTCAATTCAAAAGTCCCCCCAGAACGATGATACATTTATCATTTCGGACAAAACACAGAACTACCACAGAACCTTGTGTGACTTTACAGCAGCTTGCAGGAAGAGACTTAGAATTTGAAAGAATCAAGCAAGGAAAATCATTGAGGAGTGTAAAATCCATGTCCTAAATTTAAAAATAGGAATGATTCTCAAAAAGTAAAACATATTCCTTTAAATGTAATGAGCTATCTAATCATAATCGTTTTAAATATTCCCTTGAGTTTATCTGTATTGATAATTATCTGGGCAATAATTACATTTGTGTCCTAAAGCAGGTAAAATTCATTTATTTTATGCATCTTTATATAGTGGGGACGTTTTTGCCACTGGGGATATTATATTGTGGGTTATAACCAAAAGTCAAATTAGTGTTTTGAAAAGAAAAAAAAAACCAACTCAAACTCTCCAGTGGAGTTTTGATTGTGCATTTTATTCTGTAATGATTGCCATAAGCATGAAACATGAAGTTCATATTGATGTTTGGAGGATAGCAGATGAAAAACAAAGACTAATAAACTGAAGCTTAAATGAAATGCGTAATTATCTACTGATTGTCTGCAGTGCTTTATTTCTCCTCTTGCTAGCAGACAGAATGTTTTCCTGCCTACAGTAGATTGTGTGCTGCACTTCAGGATATTTTCAAATGCAGACGAACACCTTCATTGAGAAATTATGCATATTCTTGTCACTGGTGTCACCTCAGTAGCTCTCCTGGATTTGCATGCTCAAATTTATCCAGAGATTGGACTTTTATCCCTTTGTTATGAGTTGGCTCTGTTGTGAGGTGTATAAGCCTGCAGTGTAGATCATTGGATTTCCTTTCAAGAGTACAAAGTGAATTTGTTTAAAACCAAATGAAGCAAGAACCCATATTTCTGACCAAAAACACTGATCGTGTCCCACTCTTTTGCTCTCTGTGAACTAAATTAGATTTGCAGCAGCCGAGTGTGTCTGCTTTCAAAAGACTCCACTCTAAGTATGACCTTCATGAGCGGACACACTCTCTGACGTTCGTCTGAAAAACAAGTCGGGTATCAATCACAGAAACTTCTCCTTCTCAGGTACATTAAAGCAGCAGTTGCATTTACATCCTGCAACAAGGCTGCTAACCTTATCTCTGATGTACAGGAGTGGAACTGTCGCTGCACCTCACTACACCACCCAACAGTGTTTACATTTATTATGAACAAAGCAAGTCAGACTTCCTGATGATTTCCTAAAAATGGAAATGCAATTTGCACTTTTACTTGGTGTCTGTTCGAGTACAATGAAAGGCTAAGTCAAATTATTATTATTAGTCACAGCCCATTTTAGAAAATAGGTTTTTGAGTTGTTGTTTTTTTGGATTTTTTGTCTTTTTTGGGAGGGGGGGGGGGTTAACTACTGAAAAGAAGAAAAAAAAAACAAATTGGAAAAGTTTTGACCAGGCAAAAAGCTGCATTGCCCTGGGTCTACTTTCACTTCACTGCTGTCGATAAAAAAATAACACTTGGTTTACTGTTATCTAGAGACACGGTGAACACCCCCGAGCTCAACACTTCCCCCAATATTTTGTTTCTCCTGTACTGACAGTGAGACTGAACAGTATATCAAAACCTTTAAGGTTATGGTCCCATCTGCTGTGTCCCTGTCTTCTGCTCCTGGTGACCATATGGGGAATCATTAGCATACTAGCTACGTTACTGAGTCAGGTTGTCCTTATTCCACATTATACATAATAGAAAGACACTGGACTTAAGATGGTCACACATGAATTCAATGATCTCACATAAAGATTATGGAATTGTGCAATTATGTGTGTTTAGTTGTGGGTGATTGAAAATCAATGTTCCAGTATTTAAACACCTGTGAACCATTTTTCCCACATCAGTCTTATTACTAATGTTTACAGGAAAATCAAATTTCATTGAGCAAAATAATATGGAAAGTCCTGAAATTTTTACATAATTTTTATTGAGTTTGCTACATGTGCAAGAAGCACCAGATAAGCACTGATAATAATAATAATAATAATAATAATAATAATAATAATAATAATAATAATAATAATAATAATAATAATAATAATAATAATAATAATAATAATAATAATAATATAATAACAGTGGACTAGATTTATATATTTATATAACATATTTATATTTCTGGACACTCAGTCGATTTTTTGCAGTGGATCCAGATCAGGTTTTGGTACCATTTTCACTGTTTTGTGCTCAATAAGTGATGCTGTTATTCAGAGGACACCATGGAATGACATTCCACTGGCTCGTCCTCTCAAATGAGTATCACTTAGGCATCCTGTGTAATCAAAAGGTGTTTGCTTTGCAATATGGATATGGTTATAAACTCAGGTCATGAGAGATAATAATAATAATAATTATGAATGGGTGAAGCCACGCAGAACATCATCAGTGCCCATAATGCCAAAGCTTCTTCTTCCAACTGGCTAACTCGACCCAAACACTTCATGAAAATAGTTCATATTTGTCATTTAAATCTTTTTTAATTAATTTTTTTTCTTATTTTGATTTTGGTGATTAGATGAGTTGCTACAAGTATTTACATTTTACATCTTATTTGTGTTTCTTGAGTCATTCAAATAAATATTTAATCAGTATCTAAATCATTTTCTCTTTGTCAACACTGGGCAGTCTATCATTAGATGACTGAACATTCTGCCATGAGAAATGTGAATAGAATATCATTAGAACATTCATTCATTTTCTGCTTCATCCGCTTGCGCGGGTCACGAGGAGCTGGAGCCTATCCCAGCTGGCATGGGGCATGAGGCGGGGGAAACTCCGGGCGCGACGCCAGTGCACCGCGGAGCTACACAGAGACAAACATGCACACACACACACACTCACTCCTACGGGCAATTTGGAATGGCTAATTAATCTGAAGCGCATGTTTTTTGGAGGTGGGAGGAAGTCGGATAACCCGGAGAGAACCCACGCAGACACGGAGAGAACATGCAAACTCTACACAGAGCGGGACTCGACCCTGGAAATGCCTTGCTGTGCAGCAACAGCGCTACCCACTGCGCCACCGTGCCGCCCTCATTAGAACATTGAAAATTATAAAACTAGAACCCTGAACATTCTATCATGAGAACACTGAACATTCTGTCAATCTCATTCTGTTGTATTCTCCATTGGCAGTCAGATAGTCAGACATTAGCATCTGGTGCTGTTGTTTTGTAGGCAGTCTCTGAAAGTAAAAAAAACAAAACAAAAAACATTGTTTTGTATTTTAATTTCATTCTTTTTCTTGTGTTAATACATATTTGGTTCCAAGATGGATATTAAATTACTATAAGATACACAGATCCATTAATTAATATTACTGTCTGTGCTGTGCAGCTGAAAAATCTGAAAAATCCACGTTATCCAAATCTGGGTGACAGGTTAGGTTTGGAGCCCATCTCAACTGACAACAAGTGGGAGGCAGGGTACACCCTGGACAAGCTGCCATTTCATTGAATGGCCTCATAGGGAGACAGACACCAATTCACATTCATAATTTATTGTACAAATTCACCAAAGTTGCATGACTGTGGAGGTGGGGGGAACCCGGAGAGAACCCACCCAGACACAAGCAGAACATGCAGGTGGAAGTGAACTAAGGACCTCCTTGCTGTGAGGTGACGGCGCCACCCACTGCGCCTCCATGCTGTCCCAGGACAATACCATTCATACTTCATATAAAACCATTTGTTGTGAAGCAGTATTACATCACCGTGGTTATCTGTTACAGACTACAGCACAAATAAACCTTCATTCTCCAGGACAGAGATGGAGTTTACACATCCTGTGTTTGGACGCACAGGCAGACGAGGGCTTAACAAAGGTTTAAACTGGGTTTGCTTGACAGGAGTCGAAGCCAGGATGATGGAACTAACAGACAGTACATGAAAAGATGAGTCGTCAGTGAACTGACTAAGATTAATCAGAGAATATTCAACTTGAAAGAATGTCTAATTCAGCATGACAAACATCTTTACGTTTTAGATTATCATAGCAAAGGATAGCTGCTATCTGCCATCATCATTTATAATGGTATCCACATGCAGGAGGAAATATAGCTTCGTATTTGATTTGGCAGAACAATGCTGAACACAAGTGAAATCAAGGACTGCAAGTTGATCTTGATTCTGACCTCTGCTGTCATTGTTGCCCCATTTGTGTCACTTATTTTCTTCCTCTGATGAGCTTACACAAAGCCACAATAATATCCATTAGTGAGTGAAGGACTCTGTCGTCCTTGGACTATTTATAACTGTTTTTTAAAGAAGAGAAAAAAACTAGGGAATTCTTCCACCTGCTCTGGGCTTGTTAAGAAAGACTTTCAAGGTGATTGCATGTATGCAAATCATACATACAGAATGCAAATCCTTTTGTTGTATGTATGTATGTATGTATTTTAAATAGTATTATGATGTCCAAGAACCATGCATTTTTAAGACAAGGGTTCACAATCAGAAAATGCAATTTACAAAATGTTGCAAATGGCTTTTGTCAGAATGTAATAATTTTGTCAGTGTTCTAGAATTTACCATAATTTCTGTGGACTAAGGAATAATACGAACCTGTATATACCAGAATTTAAAGTCAAGGAATGACAATCTGATGAAGTGGCAATCATGCATGTATTGACATTGGAATTGGTTTTCTAACCACATCTCACTTACAATTAACCTCCCTTGAGTTCTGTTGCCACAAAGTTTACATAAACAGCTCTTGAAGTTAGATTTCATGAGGACGGACAGAATGAAGAAACCCTTGTTCCTCGTTTTGATTTGTCTGTCACAGAGTCTTTAGTGTTAAGTCATCTCTGAACCAAGGTCATCAGCCCAGAGCAGCTGTATAATTAAGCTCATTGGGGTCTACAGACTGGTGGCGGCGGCCGATGACTCTGCTTAGACTAATGAGGGTGAACACTTAACATAGTCAGTGAATCAATGAAGACTGGGTGGACATGGAATAAAGGGTGAAGGTAATAGTAGCATGAATAAAATGCAGGTAAAGAGAGTGTCATATTAAAAAAGATAGCAGCAAGATAGGCTAACAGTGAAAATGTTGCGATGCTGCTGGATAGATGCGAGGTGATGTCTCAATAGCAGCTGACAATAACAGAAGGAAATTAACACTAAGCAACCATAAGAACTGTGAATGCCTGATTGGTACAAGAGTTCCTTATTTAACAGGTGAAAATCAGTATTAATTTGTACACATCTATTAATCTCCACAACAAATGGAGAAGAAAATACAGTTTAAGTTTACAGGGACTAAAGTGAAGTTCTTTCTTGTTTCAGAGTCTTTAAGGATTATATTCTGGTATATTTTTCCATGAATATTTTGCCTGTTAAGCAGCTTTACAAATAAACCATAATATGCTTTAACAGTCTAGGCCATAATCATTTTAAAAGTGTGATGATGAATTTTTACTTTTCCACAATTGCACAAAGATGCACTCTTGAAATGCTCAAAGCACGTGTGTAATCCACAGTATCACAGATATTGCAGGACAGACAGAGGGAGTTGGTGCTAAACCGTGAAACGCTGGACTTTCTTGCTCTGTTTCTGCAGCAGGATTTAATACCGGGGATTACCCCCTCTCCCCCCTTCATCCCTATCTCACTCTTTACTTGGACCGTGACAGAGACTGTCACCTCGGACGGCTGCAGGGAGCCGATTTCTCCATCGCCGAGCAAACATCGCTCATTTGCCAAAACACAGATGTTCCCTTGTGACAGCTGAGGAGTGAAGCTCTCAACCCTGTCACGCCAAACAAGGGAGTTTGCCCAGTCTTTGTCAGGCGCTCTGTGAAGCATCTGCCACAAATCCTCCTCACTTCACTTCATAAACACGACAAGACAGCTGTCAGGGTCATGTTAAAGTTGATGTATGAACTTTAAACTATAAAAAGAGTTCTGCTTTCGCGCATTGTCCTGATTGCTTGTTAATCAAATCATGATAGGCCAGCCCGCAGCAGGATACAGCTTCTCCACTGTGTGAGTCACAATCTAAATTCTGACGTAAGGACTGTAAGTGGCTCAGTTCACTCCTCAGGCCTTTCATGCTCACTTCTGATTTGCTCCTCATGAATGATTATTTTTGGAAGACGGTTCATATCCACGCTAGAATGTAATCCATATCACCAACTTAAGGATGTGACAGCTCGGCAAAATATCCACACGCAATAAATGTCACTGTCACTCTTTTCTAAGGGATCTTGGATCGAGCCTTTCGTATCTTTTCTCCTCTAGTCACCAATAAAGCTACTTTTGTTTGTTTGCTTTTAAATGTTAATGTTTCTCTGTTAGTCTAGCCAGCTGCAGAAATGAAAGGATTGTGAGGTCCTTTCAAAGAAAAATCATCTGAATCCAACTGATTGTGATTAAAAGTGCAAAAAGCAACACCATGTACAAAAACTGATGCGACGGTTAGCCATAGAATTAGGGTTAGGGATGGGGTTAGGGTTGGTTTTAGGGTTCGGGAAGGGCTACGTTCAGGGTTTGGGTTAAAACCGAATCGGGACACTTCCAGCTATAGCGTGAATGGACCCCAAGCGAGTAGGGCCTTGATTTCAATGAACGCAAAGCAGGGCAGATATGTACTGTACGCTGTTACCCGACCCTGATGCTGAGTGCCCTTTCAGAGATTTAACCACCAAAACGACCTTCCGTAACGACAAGTCGAGATGCTATCTGAGAGGCCGCACTCATCAAAACCGCAACAGCCAAATGGTCTCAACCTTAGTTTTCCTTTGATCAAACTGTCCATGCATCACTGTCTCGTGATCCAGTGTCTTATTTCAGTCCCACCCCACCTTCAAATATGGCCTGGCACCACCAGCGCTGATACAGATCGGTGTAGCGCTCTAAAACCATAGACTCGCCTTATTTCTTTTTATGTTTAGGATCTAAGAACACAGCTGTCTGTTGTTTGCCTCCCTGTAACTGCTCTCTTAGCTGAGGCTTTATGAATTATCAATGAGTACAATCTAAACATTTTAGTTCAAATGAGCACAACTGTGTCACATTAGAGAAAAAAAGAACTGATGCCGTGATAACCACGTTACTCGTGGTTAATGCGTTCCAGGAACCACATGCGAATAAGGAATTCTGCGATATAATGACAAACTATCTTATTATTTATAATTTAAATGTTTATGAAGCCTCCCAATGCTGATATTAAATCTCCTTCTATCTATATTAACTTTTCCCACACTCTTATCGACTGTTTAAAGCACTTTTATGTCTCACGTAAGTCCGAGACTGACGAATAGAAGCGCACTTACGGATGCTGTCAGCCAATAGAATGCACGTACGGTATCATGTGACTGCCTACCAAAAATAGCATTCACTAGTCCAGTTTCATAAACCCAAAGAATTTCATCAAGGACATGCAGCAAGTTAAGTCAAACTGTTAAAACCCCGTCAAGGTCCAAAGTGGGTTAAATCACCAAGCAACATTTTTGTCAACTCTTTTATGAAGTATGTCAAAGTCACATTGTGTCGTCAGTGAGTCCGTCCCCTCACTGGAAGGATATGAGTTTGTTCCCTGTGACAGCCCAGTGTCCTTGTTCAGACGAATCCCTCCATCACTGAGCGTCATCTCTGTGGTTGAGTTTGTCAGCTCAATAACCGTGCAGCAACATGGGAGAAAATAAATAAATGATGTGTAAAACACATATATTTCTCATTTAGAGTCAGCAGCGTGTGTGAGAGTCGGCGAGAAACTAATTAATTTCACTTTTGTGAGTCATAATTTCATGCAAATGCTATTTCTAATACGGTGAGATGTTTGGTTTGATTCGGAGCGTTTTTCATTGTGTTTCTGTCACCTCAAAGACAATCATTATTACTCCGTTTGTGATGCTATGGTAGCTGCTGTCGTTCCTCAGGATAAAAAAGGATAAGAGAACATGGCAACCTGAATTCCAGTCTTTATCGCTGTCCTACGGCTCGGCTGTCGGCTGTCAGGTGTTACCTGATAAGCCAGAGCCGAATCGCAGGCGTTTTGACTTTACATATATCAGAATAATAAATGGCATTTTCTTTTGCTTCAGGTTGATAACAGTAGAAAAATTACATCCAGCAACAGAGAGAAGAAAGCGTGAGTTTTTATATTAAATTTGGTACAAGTTGTATTTTTAAAATGATCTTTAAAATGGTATTCTAAAACATTATTATTATTAGCTTAGCAGACAAAGAAACAATAAAGAGGTTGTTGAAACTTTCATTTCAGTCAAAAGTCTGTAGCTTTATTGATTTACTTGTACACAAAGTACACTGCATTAGCTTTTTACTTCATATTAAATTTGATCTATTATCTATTATTAGTTTTTGCCTTCACCGAAGAGCTTATGTTCTCACTGAGATTAGGTATCCTGTTAATACTGGGTGTGTTTTCACAAATCTTTGTGGAACAATGGGGTCAGGAGAAAACCAGGATTTGTTTTTCACATTTTATTTATTAACACAAAACCTACTGGTTCATTACCCACAAACATTTGTTGGAGAGAAATACGTTTACCTACCACTCTTTTAAGTCAGAGATTATTCTCATACCCTACTGTCAATCACAGCCGTCACACCTGTCCGTCACACCTGTCACATCTATCCAAAGGCACTTTGACACACCTTTAGAGTTCACCTATCATCTTGCAGCTGTCTTTCTGTATCTCTTGTTCTTTCATATGTTTTTTATGTCCATCTTCCACTCCCCCCTTCCATTTCATCAGTCTCAGTCCAATCATCAGCCGTCACCACCACCAGTGTCAACTGCTCCTTTTCAAGAATAGATACCCTTCAACCAAAATCTCCCTGACAGATTATCATATATTATCTGTCATGTTAAACAGTTACTTAGTCACTTATCTCTCTTGGTTATAATCAGATTCACCTTCCTATGTTAGACTCAGAAACGTGTTTGTTTTTTTCCAAATTGAGCTCCTCCCAAAAACAAGCAGTGAGAAGTACGGAGACACGAAGCTCAAATATTTCATGTAAAATTAATATTCTAAAAAAAAAAGAAAAAAAGGCTGGAAACTTGACAAACTATTACGTCTTCATGCAGCGTTCCCATTGGTCATAACTACAAGCTGACTGATAAAAAGATATTGTGGACCTTAAATGTTAGTTTGGATCTAATTCAGTACCTTTGACTGGACTAATTGTGTCTCTGTGGCTGGATTTGTGTCCCTTTCTTCAGACAAAATGCACATTTGCTGGAACAAATAAGAGCCTAATGTGATTTTGGGGATCTTTACAGCGTGGTTTGTCATTGTAGCGCAATCAAATTAAATCTAAAACCCGAGTGCGGCGTGGAGGGACTGATCAATGCTACTGTTACACAAGTGCTAGGCTATTCGTTTCAAATTCACAGCAGGAAAGACTTCTCTTTAAAAACAACAAAGACAGGCTATTTATGAAATCACATAGGAGAATAGGAATACATTACACTGTGAGGTAGGTCACCATTTATCATCATTATTAAGCAAACAGCAGCGCCTGAGGCTTGTGCCTCCATGTGCCAAAGCATAATGCTATCGTGATACTCTCTCTCCATCAGCAAGGACCTGGAGGAGCTTTGTCAAGTTTTCCTTGTTCTGAGAAACAATAATAAACCACATTTATGAGTGAAAGTGTGGTTTCTAATCAACTTTGAATCCTTGCTGCATTTTTACCAAACTATAAGTGCACAGATATATAAAGGTTCGACATAGAGCAAAGTGAAGAGAAATAGAAGCTACATAAACACGGGAAACAGTCACAGCAGAGCGGGAGTGTAAATCAAAATATTGTGATATTTTTGTGCTCAATGTGAAATGGCTGTCAAGGCTGAAGCTATTTCTAAAGCTACATAGAATAATAAAGGAAGCAGCTCCAAACAAGGAGAACAATCGAAGAGAATTTGTATCTCAATTCAAACATGAGTGGCACCTTCTTAAGAATGGGGCGATCTGAACAGAAGCAGTAGTGAGCTCTCAGGTTCTCTTGTGCTTAAGAGCAATAATGGTGGCCCCCTCTGTTCCCATGATGTTTCACCTCTGACTATACACGCTTTGTTTGGTGACAGGCTCAGCTTCAGTACACCTCCTTCAGTCTGTGCAATTGAAAACCCAAAAATCCACACCTAGGATTAGTTGCCACCGATAAGCGTGTGTGTGGGGACACACACACACACACACACAAATAGAGTGTTCTCTTTGTTGAGAAGAAAAGGTGAAGAGGGAGATGTCGGAGCATTGGAGAAGCTATTTTTAGGCTTCTAATGAAACTTTTCAGTGTTCTTCTAGCAACCTGAGGGAAGTTGACAAGTGATTAAAATCATCTTAAAATATATCTCCAGTGCTGGTTTACGTACATGTTAACTAAATATCATTACTGAATTGCAAGTTTAATGTCTCCGTCCTTTTTATTATGAGTACATTTATGACATTTATACATCTATTTGTGCAGGATGTTTCCTGACCTTGTGGGGGAAAAAAAGTCATTTTTAGCCTCCATCAATTCTCCTGCTGTTGTCAAAACTCACACCAGTGTGTGATTGAGAGCTTTAACTGAGCGAGCTCAGAAAAACTGACATCACGTCTACATCGGAACTACAAAGAAAAAGAAGTGTTTGTGTGATCCAAAACGACAACTGTAAAGACCAAAAGGTATCTTTCTACAGTCTTTCATGTGGGAAGAAATTCATTGCAGAGGAGCCATACAGAGGCCAATTTACTCCCACAGAAGAAGAACAAGACCAGCATGAAATGCAGCAATGAGACAGGTTGGGTTTTGAGTCAGTCATTTGGGAAATCTTTCACCATTGCTTGTCTCTCTTTCCCTGGTTGTAAAACCTGCTGCTGCCTTCATACCACTTCTCTGGGAAGCACTCAAGGAAACGTTGGAAATCACTAAATCATAAAGATGGAGCCAGCTAGAAGGAAACAAAGAACCACGACTAAAAATACAACAGCATCCGGCCAGCATTCAGTCAATCCTCCTACTGTATTCCATCTTGAATCTTATTTTTAGCATCCTTGTTGTCGTTCACACGTAGTTTTCTTGTGAATTACTGTCCAAGATTTGTCAAAAGTAAAATGACTGTAGATGTTGGAGTTCATCTGCTTAATAAAGAATGAAGCAGCTGCAGGTGCAGGTGCCTGAAGTTGTTTGTTTGTTCATTTGGGTCACCCTGGTTTCATAAAACACACCTGGAGTCAACCTTCACCTTTGGTGTCTCCGCTGCTCTTCAGGTGGCGGCCACCTCGGTAGTCTCATTTGCAAATGAAATGAAACCCCTCTTTCTTCACAGGAATTTATGTTCTCTATTTATTTTTTTTCATCTGATGAGCAATAAACCAATAGTTACTTCTTTTTCTCGCTAACAAAAAAAAAAACTGTTGAGGGAGAAGCATGTATTTATAAAGGGGATTTTTTTTTTTTTTTGGCTGCTGATGCTTTACTGGTTGTTTGAATTTTACATTTACTAATCGTTTCACTTGTTTTTTCTTCCCCCTGTAGTTGAACTAACGATGTGTGTCTACAGCATGGTTCATGTTTCTGTAATAAACTAGAATTATCTTACTTAATCACAGGAAAGTATGTAAGTCAACAGTCATCTTTTTTTACATGAAGGATTGTGATTGTCGGTCTTCGTCCATTTGTCCGTCCACCCTTTAATCCACCAAATATCTTTCCAACCGTTGCAGACCGAAAGACGACACAAAAAGCACATTACTCGGGCAGCAAAGGGGATGAAAATGAGATGATGACCTTGAACTTGAGAAAACTAGGTCAAGGTCAAATTTCAACTTTTGTACACTCAGGAACCGGATAATATAGAAAGACGAGGAGGAAGGGCAGTGTAAGACCATAGATCAAAGCACCAGCTTTGAGTTCAGCCGACAGGGCGTCTTTGTAACTGAGGAAAGGGAACATGATTTTGCAGAGAGAAGCAAGCCCTGCCATCTTATCATAATACACACGTTCCTGCACAGGTTGTATTTACATTCCCAACATCTGCGGTGCCAGCAACGGTTACGGCTGCGCCATCAATGACGAGCTCCGCCGACACGAGCCATAAATCAACAGCATCGCCTCCTCTTGTCGCCCTGTTCTTTCCTGTCAACCTTTCCCGCGTGTCAGAGAGGAGGTGCGGTGGCGTGGGCCATGAGTGGCACCGCTCCGCTCCCCGAGCGGGGCTGCTGGGACAAAATGACCAGGGCAGTGCAGTGAGGAGGGAGGGAGGCTTATAAAAATCTATTTAATTACACAAAGCGATTGAGCACAGCACACGGGCTTAAATATTAAATTGCACCTCTTTTTTTTTTTTTTTTTTTTGGTTACACTCATCTCTCCGCTGTTTTACATCGCGGAACAACGAGGCAGGAGTTATTTTAGCTGTGGCCCTCGTGAGGCTTATAATCCAGGCTAAGTGACAGGCTAATTTGCGGTATTAGATTGCTTTCATCGGGTCGTCTGGGCCCGCTTTGAACGTTATCGGTAAAAAAGGGCGCTTTGCCTCAGCGGTTGCATTGACTTGTACGCTTTGTGACTCCTACTGGATGGAGGAGGATAGAGGGGGCAAGGGGGAGTCACTGCAGCTCCTCATATGCTGGATTTCCTCAGTTCTGGTCAACCTCCTCAATTCCAGAGAGAGAATAAGTAGGAGAAAGTGAAGCCGAGGGGTAAGAAAACTGGAGCTCTGCAGGGGAACCCACAAAGATCAGTCGGCTGCTCAGCGTAATCATCATCTGAATTTTGTGTGTTTGTAATGAGCGATGAGAGTTAAATTGAACTGAAGGTTCATGAGATGAGAAAATGGGCTTTTCTGCAGGGGAGGAAATCTATCAGAAGAAATAAGAACACGGTTCAATAATGATGCAAAAACATCAAGTCGAAAATTTGATTTGGAAATCAGTGTTGCGCGTGTGTGTTTGTGTGTTTGCGTGTGTGTATGTGTGTGTGTGTGCGCGTGTGTGTGCGTGCATGCGTTTGTGTGTGTTTAACAGCAGGCTAAGTCCCCAAGATATAGTCTTAAATGCAGACACAAAACCATTTTCTTTAACAATAAGATGGGAGCCATGCTAAGTCAACTTATTCCTGATGACCATTCAGAGTGTCAGAGGCCGGAACAAGTAATTAAAGGCAATAGAAAAATGGAGGATTAGTTCGAATTAATCCGCAACTTTTCCCATTTTCTTGCAGAAAATGTCGAAATGGAAGGATATGGAAATCTAGCAGAGCAAAGCAGAACTAATGGGTTGGCAGCTCTCCCACTGAAATGAGAAGGGACTAATAGATCCTCGGCCCTGGCTAAGATGGCTGAGCCAGATTGCATGTGGATTTAAGTGATTAAGAACATGGTGGCCCCACTCCTACTTTGTCAGGGATAATGTAATGTATGACAATGAATGCTAAAATGTGAAATTCCTCATTTAAAGAATCCATCCATCGCTGCTGCAGAAAATTTTGCAGAAGTCACATCTGAGATTAGGAAAATGTTGGGAATAGAAGAATAGAGACTGTCTGTGATTTGACTTCTGTAACAGTTCTGATGGAAAGAGGTCGTTTTTTGCTGATTCAGCTTTTATATAAATCAAATGCAGTTTATTTTACTCGTTCACACTGTTTTTCAAACATGTCACGCTGTATGAAAACTTGCTTAATTACCTGGAATTTGCAGGAGAATTTTTTTAAATGAAATCCTAGCATTTAACAGAATCAATTTCAGTAATTAAAGAAGATAAAAATGAAATTCACCAGCAATGACAACTGCAAGCGCAAATCAATTAATGTCGCCTCGTATTTTCACAACATATTCTATTATATCATGGCTGCACGAGGTGTTACAAGCACATATGTGGCCTTTAATATAGTTTTAATTTATTATTGGCTCATTATTTAACATATTTAGCCTCTCAAGGAAATATTACAGCAGGTAATGTAATACTGTGATGTTATCTGAGAATTGATTTCCTCATCAGACCTTATAACATTTTTTTTACCATGTAAAGATTGCAATTTGTTACATTTCAGTGAGTTATTACACCATCTATCAACAAAATAAGGGAAGACCAGAGGGTGTGTGTGTGTGTGTGTGTGTGTGTGTGTGTGCCCCAGAAACAACGTTCAAAAGAACAAATGACAGAGTTCAGCCATTAGTTATAGGAAGCAGAAATTTCTCCTGCTATTTTTAAATAACAGCTTTAACAAGTTTATACTTTTTTTCATCAAGTTCTCATATCTAAATGACAAAAGTCACATTTTCAACTCCGTTTGATTGCCGGAAGTAAATTTCTGTTTGTTCACTTGTAGATTGAGTTTGATAATCATCATCTTGCCGCTGAGCTGTGAGCGACTCATATTTTCCCGGCCGTTCATCTTTGTCATCTGTCGGCTAGGAAATAGACTTTTTCAAGGAGAAATCAATCCGTGGAATCCAGTCCTTTGCTTCTCCCGTATGCTGATTATGGATAGCAGGTTCGTTGTCTATATGATCTTAGGTGAAATCAGCTTACGGCAGAACGCAATAAGTGTCGCATCATAACCGTGGAGGGTAAGAAAACAAATGTTGGCGTCTGTGTTTTTGTATCATTCATCATCTCTATTTGGATTTACAGCAGACTTGGAAGTCAACATGCTCATCTAATTGAAATGAGAAAAAGATGCTGATTTTGAATCCTTCCCGTTGAAATGCTGAACCCTTAGCAGTCACAACCAGACAGGTCTAAGTCCTGATGCTGATGTTCAGCTGGAAAAACGAACAAAAGACTGATCAGACAGAAGCAAATTCCTTTCCTGGAGCATTTTTAAAATATACATCCGGGATGTGCTCATGCCATAGCGACACCTCCTCTCTCATTATGAGAGAGTCGAGGGTGGGACTGCTGTCTGAAAGCGACATTCCATACAGTCATGACCGACTTCGACAGGTGTTACCACATAATTGGGCATCGTGCCGGCTACAACCGCAGCGCTGCTGTCTGCTAGAGCTCATTACTATCACTCAGAAGTTCCCTGAAACACCTCCAAAGCCAACGAATCTACATGCGACAACTGAAACCTCTTGAAATGCGGATATTTAAGGGCTCAGTCGGTCTGCTGGTGGTTCATAATCGCACTCAGGTCGCCAGAAGCACAGGGTTCAACCGCATGCAGATGACGGCGTATGGAGAAAGAGGGTCAGTCCTGTGATACAAATAATTACACAGTGTAAATCATTTAAATCAAGCCTTAAACTCCTGAGTAACAGGAGTTAGCAATATGTAACAGGAGTCTGAATCGGCTACGACAAGCCAACAACCCGCTGTCAGGTGAAACATGTCTGTCCTTGACATATTACATTTGCAGTTTCTGATGACAACCGCACCTTGAACTTCTGCAAGAAATCATTTCTGCTCGCTAAAGTCAAGTGGTTTGTTAGCAGGATTACACCAGAACTACTCTGTAGGCTTCCAAGAAGCTTGGTGGAAGCCTGGAGCAGTGGGCCAAAAAGGAACCTATTTTTTTTTTTTATGAATATCTGGAAATTATGGTTGACTCAGGATTTTTTTTTCTCTATATTATGAGAAAGGACATTTCTTACATGAGAAGTATTTAATATATTTATACTGTATGTAAACCAGTGAGAAGGTCAGGCATGTCAAAAATAAATAAATAGTGGGGCTGTTTCATTTTAGTGGAGGCGTTCACCCAGCGAGACCTTCTCATCATCATCTTCTAGCTCATATCCCAACCGCCTCCGGGCAAAAGGTTGGGTACATCCCGGATAAGACGCCAGCTAATCACAGGGTTATGTTCATGCCAGCACTGACATCTAAAGATAATTTGGTGTGACCCATTCATCTAAGCTGCATGTTTTTGGAGGTGGGAGGAAGCTGGAGAACCTGGAGAGAACCCACACGGACACGGAGAGAACATACAAACTCCACACAGAAGCAAATAGAACCCAGAACCTACTTCCTGTATCATGTAAATAACTTTAATGCTAAACAAAAAACAGTGTTATAAATAAATTACTGATCTCATTTGGTTCAAAGGGGCTTTTTAAACTAAGCCATTGAGAATACTAAAAGACTGAGTGAAGCTAGTGATCATATCCTCTTCTGTTCCACGTGATCTGAACAAATGAACATAACTGAGGGTCCTACTGCCTGTACCAGTCAGTGAAGGTGATAATAACTTACTCATCCTACAACAACCATGTTCTCAGTATCCTGTCATGCTATTTAATCACAAGATTCTGTTAATGGGATTGATTTGACTTGGAGGCATCATTAAGCTGTCAGAAAGACACAAAGCCTAGGATCAGACAAGACCTTTGGAAGTCTTTTGTTTTTGTCCTGGATTATTTGATCAGGAGACTGGCTAGTAAACAGTCAAACCCAGTGGATTACAACATGATCTGTCACAGATTTATCTACCTAGTCACTGTAGAAAAGGCCAAATTAATACCTTTTTGCTAGCTTCTTTTGATTACCCAGGAGCTGGTTACTTTCTACTTTACATCAAATCAGGAAGGTTTGAAGAGTCTGCGGTTCTGGTGGACATCAGCAAATACAGCAGATGCTTCTCTGAAATAACATCATACAACAGTTTCAAGAGAGCAAACAACTTCAGCACTGTTTGATACGAGTTTAACTTGTCAGAAGTAATCATGTGAGAACAGATGTTTGAGTTTTACGCGTGTCACTTTAGTGGATCTTTTCAAACTCAAACAGGATCAGGCAAGCTCTATAAATCAAACGTTTGTGCAGAGTTTGTTGAAGAGTTCTTGTAGGTCGTTTTAGGCCTTTTTGATATATTGGGGTGTTCTTATCCACAGGAATCGGATGTGTTTAAATACATACACACACACACACACACACGCACACACCCCCACGCACACGCACATATATCTGCCTTTTTTATTACATGTGCAGGCAGTGCCTTGTCGAGCAGATGCTCAAGAGATTTGCCACATGCTACACCTCTGATTAAAGGCTAGGAAGAGAAAAGAAACACTTCAGGAAACAGCTGCAAATTGGAGTGCATGTTCTAAGTGATTCAGGGAAGGGGTGTTAAGTGAAGATTTAAGTTTATTAAAGTGTTGAGACTGATGACTGCAGCTCTGAGGAGTAAAAGCTCATGTGGAACGACATGAGCGTATAAAGAAGACTTGACTGTCAGAAAAACTAATGTAGCTTGTGGCTTTCGTCAGGGTGATGAAATGAATAGGTGTTCCACATACAGTGTGTCATTGCAGCAAAAGATGGATCCGCAAAGTATTGATTCAGAGAGGTTGAATACTGTTGTGCATCATATGTTTAAATTTTTATTTGTAAAATAAATTTCAAATCATGTATAATTTTCTTTGTACTTAACAATTGTGCGCAAACTTTGGTCTATCATAAAATAATATAAGAAACATAAAATCCCAGTTAAAATGTTAGGGGTCATAAATGTGTGAAAACATGAAAGTCACTGTACATCTGGACGACACCACAGCAATGTTTTCCATACAAAAACAGATGAAGTGAAATATTATTACGATAAGCAAAAGACTATATTAATTTAGAAAAGGCTTCAGTGCCTTTCGATTAAAATCTTAATGTAATCCTAAAAAAATCAGTTGATTTAAATTAAAGTGTCTCAGTAGTTCAGATTTGCTGATTTAATTTCTGATGATGCAGATTCAGAATTATTCAACCCCTGAAAAGCATCGTTATACGGGGACACATCAGTTATTAAAGTGAAAAATCTACTTTAATTTACTTCAGTGTTCCATGTTAGGAAATTAGAGATTCCCACCACTGCTGACCCAAAATCAGAAGAGAAGTGTTTTCTAGCAGCACTCAATGAGAGCAGGAGCTTTGGTGAGTTGTTCTGTGATCCATGAAACTAAACAGGAACTATTCATTCCTGTGGATCAATGGTATGTCTGGAGGAGGAGGGATCTAGCTGATGCAGCAGAGAATGCTCTACTGCAGTAAAGCATGTTGGGGGTTCCTCAGAACAAACGCTTGAAACCTGCAGCATGTGGAGGTCAGATGGATTCCATCAAGGACCAGGAAATTATAGAGGAATGCTAGATGAAGCTTAGGCATCATTATATGTTCGTAAGGGACAACGATCCTCAGCGGACCAAAAAGTCTACCGAGGCAGAACATTCAGGAACATTCAGGAGATTGAAAAACGTTTATATTATTCAGAAAATTCTAGATCCTTCTAGACAGCATCAGTCTCCTGATTGAATCACATGGAGGATTTTTTTTTTTTCCCAGGAGTTTCCAGCATACAAATCAGGAATAATTTTGCTTTCATCTGTATAAACATATGTTTACTGGTGTTCTGGCATAAGAAACATTATTTATGCTAACTGATTTAATCTGGTCATGTTGATTAATGAATTTCTTTCTAATAGAATTTGTGAAGTCCATGATAAATCTTTCCCATAATTTGTGTCACATCTTTATTCGTCAGATGACCTAAATGGCTATTAATTAGCGCCTCGATGTCATTTTTGTCAAGTTCTAACGGTGACTCTGGTCCATTAGTGAGTGTGAATACGTGATAAACACACACGTCTGTGGAAGATCTGTTTTGTGTATTATTCGCTGTTTAATTTGATGATGATATTAGCAGCAAGTGCGAAACGACAAACCCTCTAAAATGGAACTCCCTCCTGACCGACAGCACCCATCAGAAGGACATGATGCTGTCCTCGGCTCAGATCCACAAGACTGGACTTCCTTACTCTCCTCTGCCTTCACATGTCTGTCAGGAGTGGGCTGTGTGTCCTGTCTGAGACAAGACTGCTCGTTGTGAGTGTTTTCTCATTCCCATTTTGTAATTAGCTGTCAGCACCTTCAGCTTGACAATGTAATTGGTTCCTATGCTGCTTTAAACTCATTAAGGTGGACTATTTGAAGAGTTGATTTGCGTCGTGTCCTTCAGCGAGACTGAAAAAGGAAACATGGGGTTGAGCGCAGCCTTCCAGCCATCCAGTCCTGCAACAGTGTGTGTGTGTGCGTGTGTGTGTGTGTGTGTGTGTGTGTGTGTGTGTGTGTGTGTGTGTGTGTGTGTGTGTGTGCGCGTGTGTGTGTGTTTATGAGAGAGAGAGGCTTACTGGGTCATCTTTCTCTGGCAGTCAGCTCCAGTCCTGACTGGCCACAGGGCACTGGGTGGCACTGCCTTTCATCTGTCAGTGACAAATGTGACACTTTCCATCACTGCACAATCTCACAATATTTTTTTTGGGGGGGGGGTTGGAATTCACCCCGGCCTGTCCAGCCAGCTGCACCAAAAAAAATACAAAAATACTGAATCTTGGCTGAATAATATCACACTTGAACTGGAGACGTATGTAGGACGTCTGAATCTGCCCCTGAGGACTATTTTGCGTACTCTTTTTTACATTCTCCATGTGTCTGCGTGTCTGCGGTTGACTCCAATTGGCCCGTTTAAGTTTATTTGGTTTAATATTGCTGCCCCCTTGAAAGAAGCAAATTATTTATTTTTGCTGTTTACCTAATTCATGTGTGCCTAATTCATTTCAGCTCAGCGTGACAATCTCTCACTTGTCAGAATTCAAACGCACAAGCAGAGATTACTTTGACCTAAGTTACTGGTGGGTCTGTGTGTCTTAAGATTCAGCTACTCCAGTTTCTTGTTAGTAAAAAGAAATTAATACAAACCTACTTCCCCCTTTCTGTGTTGCCATCAACATGTCAAAATGGTGTTAATTGAATAATTTGAATTTAAATCCCTCCACTGTAACAGATTGGCTCGCATCCCCGGTGGCACCTGGAACATCTGGCACGCAGATCAACAAATCAACGGATCCCAGAGCCTTGAGACTGGAGCTCAGTGGGCTCTGCAGTCTGGAGGCTCACTGTTACTCATTTCTGGCACGCTACTGTACTTGTAAATGTGACTCCATTTCTCTTTTTTTCTCCATCCCACAAGTGTGTGTTGGCGTTGAGCCAGAGAGGATGGGGAGCTACAGAGGCTAAAACATTTCATCAAACTCCTTATTCGCCATCTGAAGGCTGGTTTTTCCTGTGATTAGAAGGGAGGTGGCCGTCATAAGAACACAGATCACACTTCAGTATTTATTCTTCTATCTGCGTGGCATTTGATCAAACACCACGAGCGTGAAGCAAAGCCGTAGTTTTAATTTTTATTTGAAAGGTCACCGACCTATCAAATTATATTAGTTTCTGCAGATGGCTGCATGCCAGCATGCATGGATTGAGCCTGAAAGGTCTTTTGTATTTGCATCAGTGTTGTTCATAATATTGATCTCATATTCACTAATGTCAGGTTCAGTCTATTTGGCTGGATCAAAACCTGAAGTATCAGTATTTTCAATACTAAGTCTGTTTGGGGTATTGACGAGGACTGATACAAAAATAGATCTGCCTCTCTGCTGCCCAAGACTTTTTTATTTTTTTATTAAAGAGCTGTGGTGTCATCTTCCTCTGGTGGATCACGTTCTGCACATGTGATCACTCTGATGCTGATGTTGCATCAATCAGCATCTCTTTCCCTGCGCTTTGGCAGGAACCAGACCACCGACCAGAACCAAATCTGATGGAGGGGAAACAGCAAATGACTCAGAAAACAGGAGATAAATGTACTTACATTAATGTATATCCTTCATTTAAGATGATTCAAATCTTCACAATAATAATAACAACAACAACAACAATAATAATAATAATAATAATAATAATAATAACAATAACAACAATAATACTAATAATAGTAATATAATAATAACTATAAAAATATATAAATAATAATAATAATAATCGTAATAATAATATAATAATAATAACTATAAAAAATATATAAGTAATAATAATGATGATAATAATAGTAATTATTATTATTATTATTATGTGATACAAATGAAAACAATTAAATGTAGATCAACAAAAACTTTACACAGGAAATAAATAAATAAGCAACATTGCTTAAATGTTTGTTTGTTTGTTTTTTGTTTGTTTTCATTGAATGTAAAAACATAATGAATAGTACAGCTTTGACCAGAAAAATGTCAGTTTAGGCTCCACCCTCTTAATCCCACTTCAGCCAATGAGATCATTCCTGCCTCTGAGTGATGTTTGCAAACTGCAAACTAACATGTTTTCTCCCGCTGTGCCCTCGCTTCCCTCCCATCTTCTCTCGCCCTCTCTCCCCTCACGTCTCCAGCTGTCGCCTGGTAGAATGTAAATGAGGCTCTCAGCAGAGAGCCCATGATGGTGTCAGCCCTCTCCTTAGTCTCTGGTCTCATTAGACGCCTAGTGTAGCTGACATTTACCCAGACGCCCTGTTGACTAGCTCTCATGCAGGCCGCATGGGTCAAAACAAAACACAGAGAAACCTCAACAATCCAAATCTCTTTGGAGAGGAAGGTCGCTGGAGCCCGTGAGATGACTGCATGTCACACTGGAAAAAGTCTTAAATGCCAGCGTAAAGCTTTCAAAATAATAACTATAAATCCATATCCTCTCCAAGTGACCTGTGTGGTTAAATTTGAAATTAAGTCAAAAATTAAAAGTCTTCCTATTCAAACCTGTGTCCTTGCTCCATTGTGTGTATTAGCTTCTGCAGTTGTCAGTATTTGGGCACAAATGCTATAAATAATGAAAAAAAATCCCATCAATTGGACAAATTAGGTTTCTGAAGCAGTAAATTCTCCACATTTTTATTTTCATGTATTTACACAAATGCACAAAAAAGCTGAAATTGCTTTGCACGCTAACCTGTGTGGTTTTACACTTACATTACTTATTACTATTGATTATGCCCATTCAGCGTGCTGCACACCATACATCTTTAACATGATCATTCAAATTCGCTTTGATTTTTGGTGAATGGTCGCCTCTCCGGAGCCTTAAAGTTAACAGGAGAACAGTTCTGTGCGTTGGAAATTAATAGGAAGGTCACTGCTATTTCCTGACTCTGTCTCCTCTTGGGATCCCCCAGCTCTGTTTTTCTGCGGTGCTCTCATCCTGTTACTAATGCCTGACTCTGTGTAACCCTTATCTCTATGCTCACGACATGGCCTGATAGGGCTCTGTGTGTAAGCAATTAAAATGGCTTATTGGCCAGATAAGTGAGGGAGAGCACTCAGACTGAAAGCCACAGGCTGCCACTATCAGGTCTTTAGGTTACAGTCCGCGGGTTAAATAGCCCGGGGATGCAGAGCGAACAAAACGAGTCGTGCAGCTCGGCGTGACTGAAGTTCTGCCAGAGGGAAAACACACAGGACAAAGGCCACCGCGAGTCACACAACTAACGTACACAGCAGGCAGTCATTGGGCCCGTTTCACAAAGTAGGTTTAGTGGAAAAAAACCCTGGGTAGGTTAACCCTGAAATCAGGGAAAACCAGGGTTTTTGGTTTCACAAGGGGAGGTAACTTAATCCAGAGTTAGAGCAGTAACCCTGGCCTGTTTCATGAAGCGAGGTAAACTGAACCTCTGGGTTTGTCACCGCAGTAACAGACTCTCTGAAGCTAACCTGGTTGGGAGCAGGTTTTATTCCACAAACCCAGGGTTTCCTCTGACTCCGCCCCCTTTCACAGCCACTCACAACGTTTCATTTCCTGTTTCTGTCGGACGGAGAGTTTAACAAAAGGTTGGTATTATTTAAAAAAAAACCTCTGTATTTTAGAGGTACTTTAGAGGCAAACATGGCATGTCCGTTTGACAAGGATCCCCTTGATGGAGTTTCAGCATTAATTCACAGAGAATTCAATATTTTTGTATCGCATTCAGATGTCCCGTCATATCCAGACAGTTCCCTTTATGATCAGTACTGGCTCACATCCTGATCCATCACACACACACACATACACACACACACACACACACACACACACATCCACAAACTAATCCATCCTCACATCTGCAGCAGCGCTGCATGCAGCACTCCATTCAGTTTTTACGTCCCGCTTCAAACTGGTGATGTATTGTAATTGTCGGTGTTCATGTATTCGTCCATTTGTTTGTTCGTTTCTATGTCCATCACATATCCTGGCAACTATTTCACTGTGATCATCTGTGTGGTTGTGATCCTTCTGCTACTTTCCATCCACGCTCTTCTGTTAAAAAAGGATGAGAAGGTGTTAATACTTCAGCGGATGCTAAATGTCTAACTCTGTATTCCACCAGAATGCTAAGCAATGGGAAGAGATCAATCAGTGATATAAAATATTAGACCAGCTTTGTTTTTTTTCAATTTCTTACTAATTTATTTTTCTTTTTATCAATTAGTAACTCCTGTATGCATCATGTGACTAAAACAGACAGAAAATAAAAGATGAAATACCTTAAAGCAGCCATAAGCAGTACAAAGCCACAGATATTGATGTAAGAAGTAAAGTAGTTTTGGCTATTATTAAGGAAACCACTCAAAGCAGCTAGATGTCAGCTCTTGATTTCAGTTCTTAGGTAATATAGGTATAGGCAATGCTATGAATATTCTTCTCAACTGTTTTTGTAACGCGTACATGTCGATTTACTGTGTTATTCACAAAACATTTAAAAGTTTGAATAGATTTCCTTTTTTACTTGATATAGATGAGAACACATTTATGTGATTTATGTGATTGAAAAGAGCATTATGTTAGCGATAAAACAACTGAAAAGTCAAACGTCCACTTAATATTTACTGTATAATATCAAACATAATGAGGATGAGGAGGATCCCTGACATAATGCAGACCAGTGTGAACAATGTTTTTATCTTCATTCTCAGCTGCTGACATGTGCGCTTCTCCCCCCACTGGATTGCGTCTAAATAATATAAATTAATAACCTATTATTGAAGCCGTTTACCTATGTAATTTTACCGTGAGTGCAACAGACTACGTTTAAACTTACGCATTGATTCGAGCCACAGGTTTACCTCAGGGCCCTGTCATCATTTAGACATTAGTTAATCACAGAAAAGAAAAAAAAAAGTCCAGTATGATGGCATTAAACTTTGTTAACAGTTATAATCTTCTTATTTATGAGTAAAAATTATGATACTATTATGACATTTGTATATTTTTTATTTGTCGGAAACCTAACTTCAAACTTATTTCATAAATCCTCAATAGATTGGTCTTCACATAAAACATCGAATAGAGCCTTTGGCTTTTCAGACAACTTTACAATTTTCATAATTTGGTTTCCATGGCAACAACATTACAACTATTCTTAAGAATAGACTGAGGTGTGTTTTTATTGCCCATCTTGAAAGGCGTGTTTTTCTTTGACCAATTATACTTAGGAGGAAAATGTTTTATACTGTCGTGTGGTATTTTGTCCCTGACCGACGATCGAGTCTGCGTGGATTACCCTGAGTGTAACGTCCCGTGAAAGCATTGTGTAAGTTATCTGTTTTTAACAACACACCCACTACTAAGTAATTTATTTTAATCTGCTGATATAAGTTGCAATAAAGGAACTCATTGCACTGTGTAAGGGATTCTAGCAAAACATGATCCAGCAGTTTGAGGACATTTCAACAAAGAACTAATGACTTGAGGATTTCAGAAAGAGTTAGCAGGTCATCCTAACCTTATCATTACACAATAAATTAATGCTAAACTAGCAACATTTTATTCATGCAAACTGAATAGCCACTTCTTGTGTCAAAGTAGACATGAAAGCTAATTTCCACCCTGTTCTGCAGTCCTGTCTGCTGTTGGCCTCTGGACACTGACTAAGAAAACCAAAGGGATTAATTAAATTTATGGAGTTAGTTTTTTTGGTTATTTGCATGATTACACAGAGAAAACCTGACTTTTCTTTCTTAAATGTGTTAGATTTGTAGAAATGAGTGAAAGGAGGAATTTATTTTTGTTTGATTCAACATTTGAGATGGAGCTTTTATAACTATTCCTGTCTGTTGTACATTAACTAGTGAATGGATTTTGATAAAACCGTGTTGAAAGGTTGGGATGGTAACAGTAAGAGTCCTTTACATTTTAGAGCCTAATAAAAAGTGTTTTGGTTATTTTATTGCAAGACAGGGAGTTTATTTTTGGTTTAGTTTGTCTTTTAACCTTGAATAATTTTTACAGACTACCATCAAACTGTGTCTCAACAGAAATAGCATTGAATTTTAGAATAGAACCAGACTAACAGCTGGGCCGCTGATTTGTTCTTTTTTCTTTTCTTTGTTTTTCACCCATTTAATACAAAACATTAAAGAATAATTTTCTTAAACCTTTATCAGGGCATGGGAACAAAACTTTGGATGAAAAGAAAAGAAAAGATTTAGCTACGGGTGGTTTATATCAATTGCATAATAATAATATGTTCATAAATGGGGATATAACCTGTGGGAAGGGACATGCTCTGGATAGAAAGCTTTTATTTAAACTGTTTAATTTAAATGCAGCAGACATATCCTTTTCATTTCGCTAAAAATAAGAGGAATAAACTGAAGAACAAGAATGGGAACCAGGATAATAAAAATGATACGAAGAACAGAATCTAAGAAAAGAATGAAGCTGTCGTTAGATAGACATCAGATACTGGCACAAGAAACTACATTTAGAAACAAATCAAACTGCTCAAGTTTTATTTCTATGAGCAGTATCAAGTAGCTCGGTCTTTCTGATCTTTACTCATTCATGCGGTGGACCGGCATCGAGGTTCAAGTGTGGATAACTGCTGGGAGATCCTGGAAGCTCACAAACCATGACACCAAAACACACAGGCTCAGCTATAGATTGAAGAAGAGTACAAAGGCATCAGGAACAGCGTCTGTTTTCTGACGGCATCATGGCGGAGTAACAGAGACGAGGTCGACCTTGACCGCGACCTGAGCAAACTGTAATGAGTTTTGAACTTCAGCCCTGGTTCGGTATTGTTGTGGTTTTCAGAGTGCTGAGAGCTGGTAAACAGGATATTGAGTCCCAGATGGCTTTGGCTCACATCATGAAAGTACTGTATGCCCACAGCTCTGCACAAACCAACAGCCATCGAAATTAAACAGAGGGAAGAGGAGAGGAGAGGAGAGGAGAGGAGATGGAGGATGGAGAGAAAGATGTTTTCTCGTGTCCAAAATGTGCGTTGGTGTGTTTCTTTGGAGGCTGGAGTCATCGTGCATGACGGGCGCATGTTTACGAGCCACTGGGCCACACAGAAAGCTGCACTAAGACACTGCTGAAAGAGATAAACCCACCATGAGGGGGTGGGGGTGGGGGGGAGCTGGACAGAGACCAGCGGATCTCCATTTTCTCACACTGTCCTTCAGTTTCTCTCACTCTTATTTCCTCCCTCTGCATGAAATGACTGGAGTGGGAATGGTGGACGAGTGGGAAGAAGATGGCGTGAACAGAAATAAAGTCGACGACTGTCCCAGCAGAGTTTCGGTTCGACGAGGAAATGGTAAATGTTGACCGAATCTCGTGCACGGAGAACAAAAGTATTTAAAAGTAAAACTAATATAAAAGCATCTTGAATGTCTTTAGAGGAAAATCATTTGTTTTGTTTTTTTACATGTTGCCCCCCCTTTTGTGTTGTGAGGGGGAGTGTGTGGGCGGTTGATGGGTGTGTAAACACTTATACTAACATACTAATAGATTTATTAGCCGAGAGACAAGGAAACCGTTTCAGGCAGACTTTCTCACTTACTTTCGCGCTGATGATGATGTAGAATGTTAGACGTGTGTGTTGCCTTCATTTCTGTCACATATGAACAATAGAACAGCCTCAGGTGTGACAACTTCATTTACACCAACACTAACGTTTTTTGTCATCCCTCTCTCTGGATGACATCACTCCAGTTGGGAAGTTAAGTATTACGTACTGTATAAGTGCTTTATATAAATATTATTGGGCCTTTTATTGTGTGCTTTAAAAGATATTAGAATTTTTTTTGTTTGCCAACAGCACTCTTACATCACTTATCTCAGCCTATGACTGCAATTCAAACACAACAGACCATTGAGAAATACAACAACACTAAGAAAACATTCAAAAAGTGAAGTTTTTGTGTGGATTTTTTACATTTTATTCTAATATAAAAGTAATGCTCCTCAGGTCCCGATGGCATCTACATCCATACAGATTCCAGCTTGAAGTGTCAACTTCACATCGTTCTACACTTTCCTTTATTCTCCTCAGTGTCAAATGAATTAAAGATGCTTCTCATTTACATTATTATTTCATTACTTGTGGCTATTTGAAACAGATAGTTGTGAACCTTTTCTTCATTTTCAATAGTGGCCATTTTTCCTTTTTTTATTTATTTGTTTAAGACAAGACAAAGAGTTTAGTTAATGTCTGTTTCACTTTATATAAAACTCTGAGATTAAAATATAATAATATAATATACTGATATAATATTAAGTTAAGTCGTAATATACAAAACTTTAACAAGACTCTCTGAGGACAGCTTGAGAAACAGTGAGGGAACCAGTCAGAACAAGTCCTGCACAAACCGACAGCAGGAATGGGTGACAGAAAAAATCCTGTCAGAGAAAGAAGACAGAGGTCAAAGTAAAAAATGTTTCAGAACTTTTTCCTATTGTTTTATCATTTCCACAGTTCTCCTGTTTATTCAGCGGCAGGTGAATTTGTTGTACTTGAAATGAAAAAGCCGGAGAGCGGAGCGAGCTGCAGATCAAATAGAATGTGAGAGAGGGTGAGGGGGAGGGAGAAAGTCCTCGCTCCCCTCTCACATCAAACACTTACACGGTGTGGTGCCAATCAGACGCTGATATTTTACACAAATTCCAATGGTTTCAGGAGAAGAGAGCACAAACTCACCTATCAGCATGCTGCAGCTGAGCACCTGACCTCCTCTCAGGTCTTTCATTTGGAGCAGAGAGGAATAAATCCCCCGGGTTCCTGTGAGGCTCACAGGACTCACCTCACACATTCAAATGTTTTCCCACAAAAAAAACATCCAAAATCATGTTCAGCTTTCTTAGACAGAATCAAACGATGCCCTGCTGATGACGAGAGTCTTGAGTTTAGCACTCAGTTAGAAATAATGTAGATGACACCTGAACCCCCTTTCCTCTGACCCGGCAGGATAGAAAACAGCAGCTAGTATTGAGGACTGGATCACATTCAAATACATGTCGTAATGCAGAACGACACTCGAAGGAGAGCAAGCTCCTTTAATTCAACCTTCAACTGTAAATTAAGGATTATTTATCTGCTTGTTGGTTTTGTTTTTGTATCCATTTTAATCTGGTTGATACAGATTTTCATTTGGAACCACAACAAACACACCATCTATTTCTTATTATATTTTAATCTAGTACAAAAGGAATGATGTAATATGCATCTTTTTGCAGTTACAAAATATTTTAAGTCTTATTTGTTGGGGTTTCCATGGTAACAACTGTGCTATAGACTCAATCTCAAAAGAGATTAATGCTTGCTTTTTCTATTTGACAGGATATTGTTTAATTTGTGCAATTCCATCAAGCATCACATTTGATCTCTTTCTATATATTCTATTTTTTTTTTCCTTTTCATAATTTTGATGTTGTTGTTGTTGTTGTTTTTCTAACTGGGCTGTAAACGTGGCAGTGATCTCACTTCTCCTGAATGTTGCCCTTTGATAACGACCCCTGATGAGACTTCTAGTGATGGTGGTTTGCTGTTTTCTGCTCCAACAAGAGAAGTATCAGTACTCCCTACCAGCCAATCAGAACCATGGATGAGACATGGAAAAATTTTCAAACATTACGCTCTTCTTCTCGACATGTATTCGCACCCTGCTCCACACTGTGGGGGTGCTTCCTTTTTTCTTTTCTTTTTTAGCATATTGCAGATTGTTCTTTAAGAACATGCAAACTGGATAGTTTGACCCGTGACATTACTTGAACAGAAACATTTGAGATGTTTATTGGTAAACAGGACGAGGAACTGCCAGATGAATGCAGCGGAGTAGAAGCATGAAACAGCAACGAGTGCTGGAGTTCTGTCTGTGAACAGATGGAGAGACAAAAATAGGCCTCTGCCGACTTTGGTTTTTAGATTAGACAAGAAAATGATGAGTCAAGATAATACAATTTCTTTTGTGGTCTGAAAAGTAGCTTTTTATTTATTTATTCATTTGTTACATGTTTCATGGAGGTAATATAGGCCTAGTTTTCTGGGAGAGGAGCAGAAATAGAAACAGCCTTTGGAGTTTTACTTTTTACACACATTTGTTTAGCCTAATTCAGAATTGCTTTTAAAGGCAAAAAAAATGTTTCGAGGGTCAGCAGTTTCTTTCTGGCTGTGTGACGTTCAACTGAAGCAGGCTTCCTTCCTTTTTTATTTTTTTTTTTAAATTTCACTATCAGAGCAGCTCCACCTCAAAGAAATGTACAACAATCTGCACCATTGACTTAAAATGTTGGGTGTCTTTTCTTTCTGTCATCCTGTCGTCTTCTTCATCCCTCCCTGAACACGACTCGTGTTTCTGATGACATCCCGCTTCAAAGCGGTGATGTGTTGTAATTGTCAGTGTCCGTCCGTCCGTCCGTCCGTCTGTCCGTCCGTCCGTTAGTCCACCAAATACCTTTGCAGCCGTTGCAGATAGAAAGATGAAACAAAAAGCACATTACTCGGGCAGCAAAGGGGACAAAAATGAGATGATGACCTTGATCTTGAGAAAAGTAGGTCAAGGTCAAATTTCAACTTTTGTACATTCAGGAACCAAATAAGATAGAAACACGAGGGAGAAGGCCAGTGTGAGTAAGACCATAGATCAAAGCTAGTGCTTTGATCAATGACAGTAGGTAAAGCATAAGCTTTGATCTTTGACCTACACAAGTAGGTCAGGGTACCATTTTTAATTCAGGGGCGTCACAGGATGTTGCAGTCTGTGACTGCCTTGGTTCTAGCATCACTTCCATAGTTGGAGCAGGTGGGGGGTGAGCGTCTGTTTCATCCTGCCAGGATTTCCTGTGTCCCTGCATTTCATCGCTGGAGGACTCACGGGGTCTGCTCCAGGTGAGCTGACATTATCCTCAGAGCAAATTGATCCACAACTATCAATATTTGCTGACTTCCAGACAGCACTGGTCTTGCCACACCTACGACACCAAATCACTAGACTTATCTCATACAGGTCTGAGACAGACCACACAGCTGAATTAAAGAACAGGCTCGACCCAGCCTGGTCAGGTGGACTCAGGACAGAGGTGGAAAACTGCCATCGCACAATAAACTGGAAGTAGGGACAAATAATATGACAATTGTTTGGGGGTTTTTTTTATTCAGGAGTTAAATTCTTTAAAGCTCTAATGGAGAAAATGTTCAGTTGTGCATATCCAGGAATGAAAATAAGTAAAATACACATCAAACTGCAGTTATCTATAAATAAGTATAATGGAGTAATTCCTGCACAGAAATGCCTGCAGGAAACAAAAATGCAGTTCAGACAATCTGATGTCTGATAGTGTAGGGAAGAGAAAATTTTTTAAATCGATGACAGACCCTGATATGGTCCCGTTAATACCTTCCCTGTAAGAATGAGGTGTGACTGCGCTGGAACTGACTCCAGGTCTGAAAGTGACGCGGCGCTGATGGGCGCCTGGCTGTGCGCACTGACCGGTGGACAAAGTCCCCCAGCCCGACGCGGGGCCACAAATGAATGTCGGAGTGGCTTGAATCGCTCTTACCTGTAATTGTCCCACTCTCGTCCCGCACCTTAACGCCCTTTCAAACCATCTGCGGGGCTTCTGCTACAATCCAGGGGTGTGTCTGTGATGTGGAGACATTTGCGTCCCAGGCTGGCAGCAAAACGTTAGATTTGGAGCGTTGGATTTATGTCAACAGGAGAACAAAATGCCTTATCAGAATAAGATTCTTCCTCCTCCGACGCAGAGCCGAGACTCTCCTGGACCCGAAGCGCCCCAGTCTCTTTATTCCAAGAGAGTCCAGAATTAACTGGAGTCTGCTGGCCGACAGTCACCCAGAGGATCAGACCACGCACCTATGACGGACAGATTAATTTGTCAAAGTGGGATCCATCCTGATCAATCACTTCAGTATCCGGTCTTTGCTCCGCTGCGTCGCATCCCGGTCTGACAGCTCAGCTCCGTGCGCTCTAACTTTTATGGAGACTCCGGAGCGCACAGCTGCTACCTCCTGTGGTAACGCGTTACTGTACTCCGATTACCTTTAAGGGTTTGTGTCGCCTTTTACATTTGACCTCTCCGTTTGAATGTCACATTGAAGAAAAAGAATCATGTGTTGCTTTAATGTGATCAATCATAATCTGATTAGAGTTCAAACAAGCCTTTCTAATTGCTTGAATATTATGCTGCAAGGCCGAGGAAATTTGTAGACTGGATTACAAAATAAATGCAGCAAAAGTGCAAAATAACGCAACAATAAATCAACACTAAACATACTAATTAATGCGTAATAACTTGTATGTGAATAATTGATCTAATCAGTGATTATTTCCCACTGTGACATCATCAGTTCCACCAAAAAGCGAGACCTCCTTCCCCAAAGACGCAGATATTCTCATCTCCTCCCCTGCAGACAGTCAGTCCTGAGTGGGGTTTTAAATATGAAGGTGTGCAGTGTTTAATGAACCGTGGACAGACGCGTCTCCTGTCGGATGATAAACGGTACCACACTGCCATCATGTGGACATCTGGTGGATTTTCACCAGAGAATACCGGAGACAGGAACCAACCACGTGACTGTGGTGTGCCGGTAAGTAAACAGTACTCCACTGAGGACCGGTTTGATCAAAAATGTTTAATCCATGGTGAAAACATTCCTGTCCCACACGCGCACACACTCAATTTTGTACAAACAGCAAAAATTCCATAGCATAATGCACGTAAGGAGACAATATTAAAAGTGACACAAGCACAAAGTGATTGACTTTTTGCAGTTCATTCAGAAATAAAAAGGGAACTCTAAGAAAGTCCTTTTCGGGTCAGTCCATCAGCAAAACGATGGGTGCTGGGGTTTGTTGTTTTTTCGAAACTTCAGGAAAACTTCCCTGAAGGTGATCTTCAGGGAGACGGCGTTACATCCGTCTGTTTGGGACCCATTCGAGCGAACATCCATGTGGTCAAGATTCGACAGCGATTGTTGAGGCTGCGTCTGAAAGGCATCAGCGGCTGTAGTAGTAAGTAGTTTTCCCAGAATTCCTCAGCATTCCTCTTTAATATAGATTTGCTCATCCGTGTCAGACTCCATGTGCTCCAGCCGGTCCGTCTGCCCGTTCATTATCTCGTCAGGCGTTTTCATGAACCTGGTGAAAGTATTGGGAACAAGTTACTGAGTAATGATCTCACAAGACATTTCTAAACGATTGAAATACAACACAAATAGTTTAATCATTTCCTGTAAGGATGTCTTTGAGTTGACGGACCTGAAGAGTAGTCTTTGTCCAGGCTCTTTCCTGATAATATTCAGCTTGTAGTAGTGTCTCAGTGCTCGTGACATCTTCTCGTACGTCATATTGGTCCGGTTCTGGAAGAAGGACAACAACAGAGTTTTCAAAAATATAAATATTAGCAATAAAATTCCCAATAATAGCAAAACTGATCTGCAAACAGGTCTCTTAAGGTCAAGCAGTGTCTACATTCCTGGGTGAACAGTGTTGGCAGTGTTTGATCATCAAACCCTGAAGGCTAGCATGTTAGTCGTTAGCAAACAGACGCTTCTTTTGGACAGAGGTTTGTGGCCTGTACTATTGGGGTTAAGTAACATCGTCATCAGAACCACTTTCCTGTACTTCACTCTCTGTTGTGTCCAAATTGTGATTCCATTTGTAGAAGTGAACTAGCTTAAACACCAGCACGGCTTTAAAAGGTGGGAACTGGTTGGGGGGGGGGGGGGGATGATATGAGATCAATACTTAAGAAGTAGAATTCATGGTCATCAGCTTTAACAAACAAGCAATCAGTGGGACACAACATAATTTGAAAAGTGAAAACATTTGTATATGTGTAAGAACTTTTTCTGGCCATTCGGGGGCGACAAAAACAACCAACGGACACAAACAACATCATTGAGTATCTCAAAAGAGCAATTAGTGGATTCTTTAAACTCAGCAAGGATTAACTAGTTGTATTCATCTGAGGTTCCTGGACCCGCCACCCCACCCCGCCCCGCCCCCCTGATTCTCTCTCTACTGACTCCTGAGGGAAATCTGTGTTTTTTCAACTGCTGAAGACTTTGTGTATTCACAGTGAGATGCTAACATTGTCTGATATTTTATGCGCGTCTGCTTCAACTTTTTTTTTTTTTTGCAGATAGCAGCTGGCTGCTGTAGCTGGTCCACAGTCTGTTGGGAGTGTCTCAGTTTATGGGCTGGATTCCATAACAACGTGATCAACAAAAACAGCCACAGGTTAGCTTCAGGGTTGGCTAGTACCTCTGTGAATTCATCACACATTATGATTTCAGTCACCGTTGATACAAAAAAAATTATTAGCGCAGCCACAAGCCAGAAATGGCAGAGGGCTGGGAGGGATGTCCTCGATCACAGCGCCACCTACAGCCTGAACACAGATGGAAGCTGAACTCGCATGCTCACCTTGTGGTTGCCCCAGAGCCTGGCCAGGCCGTTGGGGTCCATGATGCGGAAAACTTTGCTCTCTGTATCCTCCCAGCGGATGTAGTTCTCGTACCTGCTGTCAGACAGGAGCTGGTAGACGTAGTCCCACAGCAGCCTGCAGTCTGAAGGACGCAACAAACAGGATGAGGCGGTGTGGAATAATTAACGTGATGCTTTGTGTCGCAGAACGCAAACAGCACAACACCCTGCCGCCACCAAAGACCTGCTCTCATTATGATGTGTTTACAGGTGGGGGGGGGGGTAATCGTTACCTGCTATCCGTCCAATGGGCATTTGTTGGTCGTCTGGAGGAGACACGGGCATGATGACATGGTTCCTGTAGAGCGCCTCCTCCTGCAGTAGATGCTGCTGTTGGCTCAGCGGCATCTGGATTTGGTGACTGTGGATTTTCCCCTCACGCCCATTCTCAAGGGTCACGTGAGATTGGTTCCCACCGCGCCTGAAGTCCATGGCGGCACCCCCGCCGCTCCTGTTTGGACTGAGGAGCAAGGGATTCATGATGGCGCTGGGCATGAGCTGAATGACGCGTGGAGGACCTGCCTCCGGGCCCCCGGGGCTTCCTGGACACGGCGCCTCTCTGGGAGTCGTGCAGCGGCCGTTGGGCGCGGCCGGCGACACCGACAGAGGGTACATTTCCTCATGCAGGTGGTGGTTGCTGTCAGGCAGCTGGGAGAAGGTTTGGATGGAGTCCTCGGTGGCTGAGCGGGAATGGTTTGGCTCTGAAGGGGATCGCCTGGTTGGATGGTGAGGAGAGCGGGAGCGGTGCCGCAACTCGATGGTCGGTGGATGCTGGGGGACTGGGTCTGACCCGCGTGGGGCCCGCCGTACCGTTTCTGGGGTTCACAAAGATACAATATGTAATAAATACCTGCAGCTACACAGTTACATAAAAAAACAGCTGAATCTATTTGTTGTTTTCAAACACAGACGTCAGAATTTGATGGCTTCTGCCTCCAAAAGGAGAAACTTTGCTGCTTTTACATTGTGTTGCGTTACTTTTTTGTCGAGTCCTTTTGATTTTTAAGAAAAAAACCTGTTATTCTGACATTATTAATCAACCCATCAGACTTGAAACTTCCTGGCTACCCGACACCAGATAACATCACACATCTGAACTAACGCCTTATGTCTTGATCTTTGAATCCAATTTTTGAGCTTCATTCAGAAGTGGTTAACTACAGTGTGAAACTAAATGTTGATGTGGCTCCTGGCGTCTCATCAAACCACCACGAGGTGTCAGTAATGTTCTACAGTCAGGATGACAAAGCTCAACCTTGCTTCCTTAGTTCTGGTTTTGGTTCTTATTGGGAGGAGATTTTAACTACGATTTCTTCACGAACAGGAAATGAGGGGGGAAAAAAGCATGATTCTGAGACTAAGAATGAAAAAGACAGCTGTATCAATCACCAGAAAACCCATCACTGCAGCCAGTGTGTGCAGGTCATGTGATCTGCTGCTTGTTAAAAAGCAGACTTTTCCTTGTGGAACTGGTTTCACTGTTGACATGTGACCTTATGATTGCTGCTGCGAACACAAGTAGGAAACACTCACAGGTATTCCACTGAATATAATCGATAAACACTGACATCATCTAGCATAATATCCTTAGCATCATTTATAGAAAAATCATCATAAATCATCTATATTTCGCTGGGTCTATACATCCCTGGGTCTGAACTGAAATATCTAGTTTAGGTTTTTATTAATAGGTTGTTATTAATCCATTTATGAGACATACATATAAGCGTAAGTATTTTTTATATATTCAAGAAAGCAAGGTTTGAATATTCGTACATTTGTGTTGTCCAAGTGGCTCAAAATTTATCCTAATACAAGTAGTAACTATTCTTGGTTTTTTTCAAGCCATCTTTATTTTTTATATTTACGGTAATTAGCCTCAATTTATCCGGTTCTGATCAGCCTACCTGTGGCTAGGTGACATCAGGTCATCAGAAAAATGACAAATTGTTGACTATTTTATTAAGTGAGGGCCTTGCATAGGTACGGAATGTTCTTTTTCTATTATTCCCACATTCCAAAGCGGTTCAACATTTACAACGAGCAAAGACTGGGTCTAACAAGAATGGAAGCAGTCGGGGTGTGTCATAACGCAGATACAGGGCTCAACATTCATTCAGTCAATCATCTTGAATACAAGAAGATTACAATCATCCACCTTACAGGTCACAGGTCTGCTGGAGCCCATCCCAGCTGACAAAAGGCAAAGGAAGGGCACACCTTGGATCAGACGCCAGCTCAAACATATACACTTTCACACTCAAGTTGTGAAGTTACCCACTGTGCTGCATGCTCAAGATTCCATAAATCACAATACTACAAGCAAGGAGGCATAGTGTTTTTATATTGTTCCTTCCAGACTCCGTGGATGTTCAATTCGGAGTCCCAAGGCTCAGATTAAGATTATAACGCTGATCTATAACCAATTAATTAATTTAGCTGACTAATCTCCACCAATAAGACATTTTAAAAATCATATCAGTGAGATTTGGCTCTAATTGGCTGCTCATTTTTCTTCAGACAAGTCGAAATTGACTTAATGATTCCCTGAAAATTAAATTCCCTTCCATCAAATATTTAGTGGGGTCTTAATTTATCGCAGTTTAATTTGCTTATTATTTAAATTTGTAGGTATACATTATTTTTGGACTTTTTTATTATTTGGATATGTGTTATCATGACTTAGTTATTCAGTTCAATAGTTACCTAGTTTATAATGATATAGCTATGTGATGTGTAAAGAATCACTGAAAGGCTTTTTAAGGTAAACATTTCAAACTTTAGTGTGAAGCTCATAAACAAAAATTACATCACTGGACCCAACTTATGGAGGTAGGTACAGTTCAGTAAGTGAAAACCAAAATAAGGGATTGAAATGCTACAAACTGATCAAGTAAAGAGGTATACAAAATATAACGTCAGACCTAAAACAAAAGTCTGTAAGAACTGACCTTCAAGCTTCAGATGCTGCACAGGACTTTCAGGCAACGAGTTGAAGGAGTTCCCAGGGAAGTAAGCAGATGGATAAAACATGTGAGGCTTCCTCTGCTTCAGGATGTGCTGCAGCAGCTCATATAAGACGTCCCCTACAGAGATGCAAAGGTCAAAGGTTACTGTACATCCCATGGCAGCAGTTTTTGTGCCAGCATAAGAAGGGAAAATTAACAGTGGCGTCATTCGCAGAACCAAGTTCCTCTCCCCCTTCCTCTTTCCTCATCAGGCATTTGGAGTTTGAGCAATAATGGAAGACACACTGAGGAGACAGACGTGATAGAGGGACGGTACTAAGAAAAGATGTCGAGGAAAAACATTTCACTCCAAAACTAGCACCCATGCGTCATTGTGGAAGCATGGATGCTAGTCTACTAACAGAAAAATGGCTAATTTGTCTAGACATGTTCAGTCGGCCTCAAATCCGCACAGCGATAGCAGGATTTAGATGTTGCCATCGACCCCTCTCGATCTGTGAGGCTGGGTGATATCCTTTTGGAAGACCAGCAGCTGATGACTGGATGCTGAAAGATGCATCCCAGCATTCCGTAGTGGATGTTTGCACCTGATTGAGATCGATTCTGTGGGTCAGCATCCCTGTTGAACTTTGCAGTTATCATTCTGAAGTGAAGACAATCAGCCATTTGCTCGTACTGTGGTAACGGGACTGGCTACATAAGCGACAGAGCTCCCATAACATCTGCAATGTTTCTGAGCAGTGAACACCTTCTAGTAAGAGTCCATTTATAAAGGTTTTAAGTAATAATGTTTCATTTAGAACGGTAAATTCATGTTAAGAATGGGCGGTTTTATCCATGTCTGTGTAGGTCCTCAGTCATCCAGGTCGAGGAATATCAACTGGACCTGCTCTGTTTGACCCGGGTACTCTCCCTCTCCAGTAGTGGTGGCACCAGGAACAAAGTCTGAGCAGGAAGTTCACTGAGTAATTACCAGGTGTTTTTCCTGAACACCTACAACAAAAGCATTTCCTGCCTCGGCATGACATAACGATGATGATTATGATAACCTAACCCCAGGTATCATGGATGTGATCTGACATGTGGAAATATTGCACTGCATTCGAGGCTGTTAAAGGTTTCCCATAACAAGGAAATGATTCTCATAAAGGAAGTGATGGTGCGTATACACACACACACACACACACACACACACACACACACACACACACACACACACACACACACACACACACACACACACACACACACACACACACACACACACACACACACACACACACACATACACACACATACATACACACCCCTTTCAGTTCTCACTTTCAGGTCCTGTGACTATGAGTTGCAGTTTGGGGAAAACTCCCGCTTCCCAATGCAATAAAGTCTATAATGTGTCTGGGTTTAAAAAGCTGGTTTCACATTTCATGTGTGTTTATCATTGGGAGCCACAGCAACTAGAAATGAAAGAAAGAGTCCTATCATCTTACAATTTGTCATCGCTGATACATAAAACATCCTCTCTGGTTGCAATCTACAGGACTAATTTATGTTTTTTATATGCTGCACATCTTTGAAAACACATTTTGTCCCCTTTTAACAGAGACAATAAAGATGTATTCAATCTGATTCATGTTTGCCACGAGTGATTTTCAGATTAAACCATGTAGCTGTATTACAGCTTTATAAATAGCATTGTTGATTATTGAACATTACACACGAACATGACAGACAAGCAGGGACTGATAGGAAAAGCACCTTTGTGATCCTCTTAAGGAGAATAAAGACACATCACAAGCCAGAAAGTGTGCTTTGTTCCCTGAAATGACGTTTTAACCGACGCAACAGTGCCAAAACAACCTCCAATATTGAAATGACATCAATCGCTGACAGCTTTGTCTCCTCGATGCTTGTGTGAGTTTGAAGAAAATGTCATCCAACCAGTTGATGATACATTAAACCATTTTACAACTAAATTACCTCTGTGTCACAAAGACTGAACGTGACTAACGACACCTGCGATGATCAATCAGACCTTATTTTCTTCAAAAGGAAATTAAAACTTATGCAGGGTTGAAAATGAAACAGCTGCCAGTCGGGCTACATTTCAGATGATCTAATATATTATAAAAAGGGATAAAATGATGTCTCTGGTTGTAGGAGACAAATAATTAATCGAAGGGAACACCTTGCAGTTTGAATGGATAAAAATCATCTTTTATTAAATTCTGAATTTCCTTCATCATCTCCCTGCGATTGTCTGAGTCTTTCCAGGAAGACCCACTAAAACTCCAACTGGTTTAATGAGTTATATTCTTACCATTCCCAATTCTCAATTTTTTACTCCTGTTGCAACTTGTTGGGAATATGTCGCTAACACCATCTCTAATTTTTTCAGTTGCAGAAATGTGAAAACTGCAAATTTATTTTTTGTTTCATGTCTCGCAGAGCATCCTGACATTACTGGAAGCAGAGTTAGATGAATAGACCCTGATCACTCATTTTATCCATCTCTTCGGACAATCGTCCAGAAACAAACCTCACACCACTGACTTCATTCCCGACTAGCTGTGTGTGTGACACATTACTTCAGACAAACACAAACTCAATTCTGTTGCAGAGGAGAACAGTTGCCGTTATTTGCTTTATTTTTCAGTGTCTAGCCGCTGACAATGACAGGGTAACAGTTGAGGTTGGTTTGTGCTTCCTCATCAACCGTCTCCTACTTCCTCCCCCGGTGGCCACGCTGCAGCAGCTGCCTCCCTCCAGTGTTGCCTGACACCACTATCTTCCCTCCTCTGCTCCATATGAATCTATTGATTTGTAAGGATGTAGTTTTTCAGTAAACACATTGATTTTTTTTAGCTGCACTGCTGCAGGTTTGCACATAAAAATAATAAACTTTAATGTTAGCATTAAGCACAAAGGACAGCAGCTGACTAAGGATCACATTTTTACCCTCGTTAAATATTGTTGTGCAAACTGTGCTCATGACAGCTAATTTATATAAGCGTTCATTTACATTCAAGTCCTTCATTCAAGAGCTTCTATGTCTCAACACATCCATTTCCACAGTTTTTATGCAACTTGGCTGATTCAATAATCAAGAACTGATCTAACTGATACTGAACTGGTCAGTATCTAACCAGTCAGAATCCTGCTCCATTTGGTCTAAAAACACATTTAATAAAATCGACGAAACTTTGCTAGACCTTTTCCTGAAGTCTTCATTTTTCCCAACCTGTAATACACCTTGAATTTGAGGAATGAAGCTGTAAAGAGGCGGAAGGAGTACCAGAGTGGGGCGATCGGTAACGGAAGTCCTCCTTGGTGAGCAGCAGCAGGGCTTTGCCGTTCATCTGGAATGAACCACTGGTGATCGGCCGCAGGGCGAACTCCTTCTCTGCCCATCGCAGCCACTGGGCAACATCATCCCTGCTCCAGAAGACTGGCTGCAACCCTGGAGGTCGGAGGGTTTAGGAAAATTGAGAGGAAGGGGGCAAGAGAAGGGGTTGAATTGGGGGGAATTTAGACCAGAGTTTAGTGGAGGTGCAACAAAGAGAAGGTGGAAGTAGAAAAACAGAAGAAAATAGTCCACCGGAAAAAAACAAACAAAAAAAAACAACAGACAGATGGATGGGGGGTTGGGGGAGAGGAAGGAAGAAAGAAGGAAAGGCAGGAAGGAGGGGAGGGTGTAGGGGAGGGACAGAATGGGGAGGGGAAGGAAGGAGGCAGAGGCAGTAAAAAGGATATTGAGGAAGTGGAGATAAAAGCCAAAAGGAGGAGTGATTACGGGAACGGCAGCAGAGATAAAGAAAAAAAAAAGATGAGGGAGGAGACAGAGTGAGAAGGGGAGAGGAGGTTAGAATAAAAGATTAAAAAGATGATGGGTTAAGGAGAAGAATACAGAGTGGATCACAAGATAAAAAAGAGGGGAGGGGATATATGGAAAAGACGGTCAGACTATTATTTCATTTGATCTTTGCTCTCTGAACTTCACACAGACACAACAGACACTTTATTAGTTTCTGTATAAATAGAAGGAACGAGAGCAGAGGAAACGGCAGTGACACTACCTCTCTTCTTCTCCTAACTAACGCTGAAATATTTCTTTTGCTGCCGTGGGAACGTCTGCATTGTTCACTAATTTGAACAAGGAGGCAAAAAGAAAAATATAGAATGAGAAGTAAAATCCAAACATTTTCAAGAGTGGATTGGAGTTATTAAAGCATTTCAAGTCCACACAAAACATGAAGCTGAAGGCCAAATTGAAATAAAAAATTAAAAATGAATGAATGAATAAATTATTACAGATAAATGAATACAGGCAACTTAAAATTAAAATGAAACCAATGGATGCTTTCAAAGTCATTCTTTGATGCTGATGAAGGTCTACATAGAGGATGTAAAAAGTGACAAAAGTTAGTGTTACTGTTCCACTCGCAGCAATGACCAGGACGTTAGATCATGGAAAGTCAAGTAATTTTTGTCCAGTAAGGAAAAAGGTTTACCAAAACCTACACCATCAGGGTGAAGCTCCAATCTGTATTAATAACTGGTTGCAGCCAGATCAGACACACCCAGGCCTGATGACTACCAGTCCTGTTCAATCAAATCACAAGTTGAACTAGTCATTCTCTCAAGCATGAAGTTGGCTAGCAGGTCTCACCAATAACCTTCACAAGCTTCACAAATATACTTTAGTTGCACAAAAATAAATCCACAGGAATTTACAAGAGAAATGAGGAAGACGAGTGAAACACAAATGCAAGCAGCAGTTACAATGAAATCTGTTCTACTGTGGAATCTGAGGATCACGTTATGTGCTGGTAGTCCTTCAGCTAACTGACTCTCACATATAATACAACAGCTCAAGTGGATGTAAGAGTTTCCCTAAAGATCACTGCTTACGTGTCAGAGCACAGATATGGGTGAAAAATATATCATGAAGTCAAAGAAATTACATCAAAAAATTCCTGATAATTTAAAGATAAAATTTCTGTCAACAGGAGTATGATAGCTAACATTAACCCAGCTGGCTAAGTGCTTCCTGTTGCCTGGCACTGCCATCTTCTCTCTCATTGCCTCTATTGATCTCCCCAAAGAAGTACTGAATCTCTAGAACATTGGGCATGTCTGAAAATTACTAACTGGAATTTGAAAATTACCTAAATTACCAATTACCAAAAGCGATCCAAATTGTACACAAGTAGTCTCAGAGACTGGATCTGTGAACTGAAGAAGTCTCTTGGATGAGAGACGAAACGTCTTCAAAAACTTGTGGATTGCCAGTGGATTGGCTTAAACAGCTTTGGATGATCTGTGAAAACCTCACCCTAACAGATCATGTAGGCCTAACTTTGAGTCAAACCAAAGTTCAAAAATAGACTAATTCCTCAACATAAAAACATCTCAGCCTGTCTGGAATGGTGTCTGGAGATGAGAGCACACAACAGAAGGTTGGCCTTTCAAACGTCTGCTTTTGTTGAATAAAGACCCTTCCCATCCCTCCACTGATTCAATTTAGCACAAGCCATTTGAAAGTGCAAGCTATAATAGCAGGAATTAGGATTACATAATAGTCCTGGACCATGGTGTTACATGAGTAAAGATGAGTAATTGGAATCTATTACTACCCACTACCTGTTATACCCGTTTCCCTTTTCCACAGGTTGTATTACGTTGGGATACAATAAAAATAAATCCTCAAAAGGCTGAGTCATTCATAAGTGACATTCACCACTTACCACATCACCTTGGGATCTCTTCATACATCCATCCAAGAAACATTTTTAGATGTGCAATTTCCTCCAGGATTAATAAAGTATCTATCTCTCCATCTCTCTATCTTCATACATCGACACTTCACTGCCAATAAATGATTCTGCCTAGATTTTATTTTTAGTGATATTTCCAATAGAATCTTATCATCTCGATATATCTAAATCGTTTTCTAGTGCTGACATTCTTGATATTATCTGATAGATAAGGGTCTATATTTTGAGCCTTAGATACTTTATCGGTATTTGTCATGGCTAACACCGACACTGACACCTCACTGTATCACTTTATGTTCTTTGTGTAACCCAGTGAATTACAGTATGACTCCGATTCACCCGATTCTTTTATTCATCTCAATTTCACACACGCATGCACACACATACACACACACACACACACACACACACACACACAAACACACACACACACACACACACACACACACACACACACACACACACACACACACACACACACACACACACACACACACACACACACACACAACAGACTTAAATAGTCTATAGTCTTGATCACAACGTCCATGACACCCCGACAGAGCGCAGCTACTCATTTCTTACATCTCACTTATCACCAGGCCTCAAACACTTCCTCTGGGAGTTGGGCAGCTGTTATCTTTGGTCGCCAATGTCACTGTCACACAAGTAATAGGAACCCTGTGCTCGCTTTCAGCCTCCCTTCCTCACCCCCCAGCAACCCCCACCCGTCAAATAGAGGAAGTTTTCACAGAGCGCAATCAATATAAAATGAAACCCTGTCTAGCTTGTCAGATTCCCATTTCTTCCCTTTCCTTCTAGTCCTCCATATTCAGAGTGGAAGGAGCTCCGTTGATAAGCTTGGGATGGCCTAGGTTATCTGAAGAACAAGCTTAGAGTCTGTCAAGCTCTGACCCTCAGCTTGTCAACAGATATCCAAGGAAAGTGTCAGGGAATGGGATACAGGTGTTTCACAACCACAGCAGCTAGCGCAGGGGAGATAAGGAATTATTATATTTCTTCAGTTTTCAATGCGTTTTTTTTTTTGCTCAGAGCATTGGTTTTCTCGCCAAAGTTCAAATCATAGATGAGCTACATTATCTATAGCCTCTAGCATTTTAAAGAAACTGTATGTAAATTTGCATATTTTAATTTCTAAAGTTGGGTAATTACAGATTATCATGTATAATTTTTTTAATTTGTTGCGAAAGAATAACCACAACTAAAGACAGTAATATGAACTACTAAAATTAGTCCCTTTTGTATCTTCTTCTAATGCCTTTATTTGATGTTACTGCATTATATAACAGCAGTAGCTCCAGGATGAATCTGAATACTCTGCATCATCGACAGACAATCAATACTGAATCAAGCTGCCATCTGCACCGACGGCACCAGCTGTACATTTGTGTTGCTGGGCTGAATACTGAAGCCAGAGTGGACAGCCAGCGCAGCCGGGTCGCAAGGTCACAACAGCGGTATGCTCTCTCCAGGGCTGGAGAGGGGTACTGCTTTGCCAAAACCCCTCCAAGATCCGGCCTGCTGGCCTCAGCCATCTGCACAGAGCCCAAAGGAAGAAGTAACAAGGGGAGCAGAGAGGAGGAGGTGGAGATCCAAACAAACGTGTCCCACAGCATACTTTGGCAGGAAGCAATCCAGCGTGGTCTGTTTCAGCACAGGAAGCTTCCAGCGGTAAAGTTAGAGAGTGATGCCGGGAGGTTTATTAAGAGCATGTCTCAAAAAGGAGAAAATGAAGAGTGGAAACGGAAAGGAAAGAGTGATTCCTGTGAGGACAAGAGGAAGAGGCAGATGAGGTAAACTAGAATGAGCAAGAGCAGTGGTTCCCAACCTGTTTTTTTGTCAGGTTGGAAACCTCAGGCAATATTTTTACAGAACAGCCAACAAGGTGTGGCAGATAAATACAACAAAATAAAATAATAGGACCAGCATAAAACTGGTATTTTGCCGCTTTTTTTTTAAAAGTCATAGATCTTCTTCTGTCTCCTCACTGGTGCTTTTATCCTATGCAAAGAAACTTTCCAAAGACATTTGTTTTCTGTTTTTTGCTAGCTTGAAAGTTTCAATTTAACAGTGATGCAATCTCTGTTAGCGGCAACGGCGGTCCCTTTCAGAAGGTAATCGTGTGACCGATGCAAGCACCTTGATTAGCGTCAAGAGTGACTCATAAGGACATATGGGGGAGACAATCTGGAAAATTTTCCAAACAAAAAAAAACATCGTTCAGAAACAGATAATAAATAAAATGGAAATAACGCAAGTTAAATATTCTTTCTGTTTGGCCTGGTATTCATCAACCCACGGACCGATACCGGTCCAGGTTGGGGACCACCGAGCATGAGTTCTGTGAGCTGCTGGTAAAGATGTTTTTTATTAACAGCTGGATCCAGATTAGACCACACTCCAAATTAACATGTACTTTTTTTCAAGCCTCATGGTTTGCATTCACCAATTCCCGAAGGCAGGCCTGTTTCCAAGGCTAGTTTGAAATCAGTAGTCTGGGGTCAAAGTCCTTTGCTTTTAAGAGTCATGTCAAGTCTTCAAACAATCAGATCTCCAGTCAAGATATTCAGCTGAAATTAAAGATCATTGAGCTTTGCTTGCATCACTCAATGAATCAAGTCTTTAAGGAGTCGAGTGACGAGGAGACCAGTCCGGGTCAAGTTACAAAAGGCTTCACCTGAGTCTACAGATTCTTCTCTGAAAATCTGAATCAAATTCAAGTTGTACGTTTAGGGATCTTATGTTGTACGGCATCTATACGTTGGCTACACAAACTGATTCCAAACATGAAGAGCAACTACTTGTTACGGTGCACACACAGGGGGCACAAATAACTTTCGAAGGAAAACTGGATGGGCCTTTTACACCAACGCTTCCCTCCTCTTGACTCATTCGCACACTTCCTTGAACTGAGGCCCTTCCTGGTTGTTTTCTGTCAAAGAATATGTTACACATTTATTGAAAGTTACAAAAGAAAAATCAACGTCAGTATTCCTTTTCATCAGCCTCTGCCTTTGTTGAGCGCTTCTCAGGATGACAGTATTTATGAAAGTGTGTGTCAGTTTGAGGATGTGTGTACTCAACATAAAATAAAACTGTCATGCATGACAGTAGTAGGATCCCACACCCTTGACTAAACCGTGGGCTCTTAATCCTCTCTGATGACACATCATTTTCACTCCGGTTTCTCAGGCCCCCGTTCATGCTCACCAACACACATAAAAACACACACACACACACACATACACACACACACACACACACACACTGAGTGCACAAGTTGCCAAGGCAACTCATAAGCGATTGAAATGAATGAAGCGCAGAAGAGGATGAGATCACTGGTATCTTGTTTCATTGTTGCGGTACAGAAGCCCTTAACTTCCCCTCTCAGCCAGACGAGTTAATGAGGTCTGTCCTGCTGTGAAGCTTGAACATCTTGTCCAAAGTATCTGTTGAGCTACTTATTTTTCTCCCACTCAACTGAAAGCTGAACGAAAGTCCGTCTTGTTACTTGGCCACATAGAAAAAAAACTGCTTCACCTCCAGGCTGTTTAACTTTGAAGGTGAACAAACTTTAGTCGTTTTCTTTGTCTTTGGAAGTGATAATTGTCACCGACCTGACCGTAGTTGGGTTCATGATGTTTACTTTGAAATTTATTTCTATTATTTTCCAGACTAAATGTGTTGATCAAGATTTGAGAGTGAGTCAACTACTGTATGCATTACTGTTAGAACACCAAACCTGAACATGTAGACCAAGTAAGCAGCATATTCACAGGCCTGTGAATGATTTTCTCCCAAAAGTAAAATGATTTTTTTTTTAAATTGCGGTTAATAAATAATTATCCAACATGAAAGACCTTCTCAGAGATTTTTTTTTTTTTTAAAGTAAAATATTGGACCCAAATAAGGACCCAACTAACTTTTTGATGAATGAAAATGTCGGAGACTATTCAGACCAATATTTTAAACTAAAATCTGTACCCAATACCGGGAAACTCTACAAACATTTTTTTAAAGTAACAACCCCAAACCACAATGAATGAAAATGAAAATGATTCAGACAACATAGTTAGATTGCAGATTAATTTTCTCTCTTTGGAAAATTCAAGAATGAAGTTTGCCAAAGGTCATGCATATAACTCAAGTCAAGCAGCTGCTCCACTGCTTCATGCACATCAAAGTACTCCCTCTGATTATTGTAAAGCCCTTATTTTGAGTCAACTTGGACTATGAGTCTGAGGTATTGTTTTCTGTCCCCTGACATTCAACAATCGAAAAATATGGAAAGACTTCTGATGTACACAACAGTCTCACGCTGATGTTTTGACCTGAATGAACTCTTACTAAATAAACAGAAAAGCACTGCTGCATCAGTGAGACTGGGACTTTGCTCTCCAATCTCAAAGCTCCTTAGTCACTCACTTCTTCAGTAAATGTTTGCCTTTTCTTTCCAAGCAGAAGTAGGCGGATATTGGTCTTGCTATCTCAATAGAGAAAGATTTTTCTTTCCCTAGACAGAGGAGGAGGAGGAGGAGGAGGGGGAGGAAGAAGAAGAGGAAGGAGGAGGGTTGGCCGTGACCTTCTGACACTGACTCAGGGTCGTGTGGGTATGAAAGCAACACATTTTATATAACACCCACAAACATTTACCCCCCTCTTTGTTTGTCTCTGTACATTTATTCTCTGCTAGGTGGGTGCGGCAGGCAGCATCCACCTACTCATGCACGTAAACTTTTACTTTTCAGCCAAGTATACCGCCCCCCCCCTCCTTTCTTATATTCATCCTCTGCTTCCTCCACCAGCATGCACGTGCCTGTCCCAGTCCAGCAAATCTGGACTTCATCCAGTCAAAACAAACATAAAACAGATCATCAATCACACAGAACGTTTATGGCCAGGAAGTAGTGCGACCTGTTTTTGAAAGCCTGTTGTTGAGCGCGGGAGCAAGATGGCTCATGTAGTTTAGTTCCTGAATCCAACCGCCACTTTCTTTTGTTTGGGAGCATTTTTTTTTTTTTTTGTGGTGCAGAACCTTCAAAAATATTTACAAAAGAAACCAAAAAGGTCTTTTGCCTGTCTGAGAGGCACACATCCCTGTAAGCCCTGCAATCAACTCTTTGTTTTCTAGCCATGAGGAGCAACGTCAGCATTTTATACAGTATAACACGTAGGTGTCCGCCTCATGCAAAGCCTCCATGGCAGCATTTCAACGCTTTAAGCATTAAACAGTGCTGGCGAACACTCATCCCAGGCACACGTCTAACAACAATCCAGAATGATTTCCTTTCTCATATTAGTTAAATAGTTTTCAACCAATTTGAACAAATCTTTTCTTTTAGCTTTTAGCTACAATTTGTTAAGATTTTTTTTAATTTCCACATTTAAACTCTGGAGAACCGCATGAGCGTCCGTTAAGATTTGAGTGGAAATCCATCTACTCTCATTATGCAATCTTGCTGCCATTTTTATTGGTAAGTATTACATTTTATGGGGTTTCCACACTTTTGTATTTCCTAGAATCACCTGTCAATTAAAGGGCACCTCCAGTGACTTTATGTTGCAAGTCTGGAAGAGCTTTGTTAAGTATTTAACAACTTATTTAAGTGACATCTCTTAGAAAATCTTGTTTTCTTAGAAAAATGCATAATAAAATACATCGTGAAAGATGTAGAAGTGTATTATGTCCAATTCAAATTCTAAGTTCATGACGGAAAACCAAACCAAAAACAAAAAAATGCTGAGAGAAAAGTATACCCACTAAAAGAATGTGTTTTATAGTCTCACAAAACAATACACAAAGGACACGCACAAGCTTTCCTCAAACCATGTAAATAAATTCCAGCTTGCGGTGAAATGGCTCCCAGACACTATGTAAATTTAAAAAAAACAAAAAAACAACCTTATTAAAGATCTAAATCTTTGTGGAGTCTTGGTCGCCTCAAGGTTCAGAGACATACCATATCATCTCAGCATCCCGGTTCATGCAGTAAGTTTGTCATTGGTGGGAACACTTGTTGTCATCCCCCCCATTTAGTTTGTGTCACTGGTCCACCCTTCACCACCATCATGTGTGGCATTCTATCAGTTTGTATACAACTGTAAATGACATGAAATTTAAAAACACAACACTTGTACATATTGTAACTATTTGGTACATGTATATATACTGTTGATATGAGACAATGCTTTTGTTTGATAGGTGTTGCGCTATGGGAAGTGTAGGACTCAGTGTTTTTGCACATGTACTAGGAACTTCGATGTTTTGATTTCCATGCATCTCTTCCACTTCTGTCGACATAAAATCCATTCCCTTTACAGCAGTGTTGTCTGTGTGTCCATTAAGTTCACATTTCTGTAGGTGGCCCTTGAATACCCAGCGTTTGTTAACCTACTCACACTGAACTGATAGGAGACATAAAATACATCAATTCCTGTCCGGATGGGAACAGAAACTGTTAATAGAGATAAATAAAAAAAACAACAACAAAAAACAGTCATCTGGATGGTTATCAAGAGGAAGAACATTTGCACTTTTCCGAACACGCTATCAGTCAGTGATCCGAGCGTGTTCATCGTGGCATTTAGAAACGCCATGTGTGAGTGTGTCGCGAACAGGAAGAGAAGGGGGCTGCGCTCAGCTCACTTGCTGGCATGTGAGAACAGTTTCCCTTTCAGAGGAGAAAAGAGAGCTAGTTAACACACACACAAACACACACAGACACACACACAGGCAACAACAACAACAACATTTATTCAGGAAGCGCCGTCTGCCCACTCAGGAAATTCCTGAGGACAAGAGCTGCTTCCAGGGGCAGGAAATTTCCCCTCAGAAAGACTCAGACTTTAAACACCAATCCCACGCACATGCGCGCGCAAACACACACACACACACACACACACACACACACACACACACACACACACACACACACACACACACACACACACACACTAAAATGGATAATATGCCATAAAGACAGCAAGAGACCACAGGAAGCAGTAATGTACAGCAACACAGAGTATACACCTACACTACCTCAAGCAAGCTTTGCACAAAGATTCACTCACACTCATCCACCCACTCGCACAAGCATGCACAGAGCAAACCCAGCTGTGTGTGCATGCACACAGATACACACACACCCCAAGGCAGCCTTGTTTCCATGGACATAGATTTCTGTGATCGTCCAGTAAGACATTTCTATTTCTGCAGCTCCTGTTCTTTGTATTTCCAGTGTGTTTATTGAAAAAAAACCCTGACACTCCTTGTTCTTTAGACCTTTAATAATTCAGTCTCCCACTGGCTCGCTCTCAGTTGCGTCATGCTCTGAGTACGTGGGCGATATGTCGAGGGATGTTGCCTGGATTTCGTTTGAATTAAAAACCTGGCAAATTCAGTTCATCAGTTAAAATCAGTGCCGCTTCATTATGAACGGCAGCGAAAATCCCTCCTTTAGTACTTGTCTCGGCACAGAAAAAGAAAAGATCACAGGCAGTTGGATGAACACCTCCGCCAGTGAATTAAACCTGTACATTCATCTACCCACTGACTAATACGGCTGGAAGATTCCTTTAATGATATGTTTAACGTGGACCTTTAACCATAATAGAAACAAAGAAATGAATGTGTATTTCGTGTCTTCAACTGTGGTTCCAGTCAGGCGTAGAAGTCCAAGCAGAGTGGATGTTAATCTACATAATCAAAACTCTTTCAAATGTCTTAGAAAAGAAACTATTTTATAAAGGTCACCAAGAAAAACGACTAATGTACAATACTAACAGCACAACAAACAAAAAATAGAAGTATGGAAACACAGTTTTGCTGCAGAGAGAGTGCGATAAAAATTTTGATGCCACTCCTGTACCTGCATAGTTCAATCAAAAGCGGTTTGAGCTCAGAATCATTTCTCATTAAATATTATTCGCCTCAGATTTATTATTTAACTGCAGGCAGCACTGCTTTCTGTTATATACTGCACCCCCAAATCTTAATTCAGCATTGCTTTATTGAGTTTAATTTCAACGCCAAATATTTTACTGATGTATCAGTGAACTTTTAAACAGTTAGCTCTGCTTTGCATCTGAATTTAGAGTATATATCCTTTACTTCACAAAATATATTGAGGATGTTTGGAACAAAAGGTTCTTTCTATTCTGTCTTTGGTGACATTTAACTGCGTAAAATCAGGCACTTAACTACAAATGTCTGTTCCAGCGCATAGAGAGTTATTTCAATCACTTTTCTGAAGTTTCTAAGAACATGACGGACAGAGACGTGTGAAAAAAACGAACTCAAACCAAAAAAAAAAAACCAAGAATGAACCAAAAGATTTCAACAGAGTAGGAAAGGAACTTTATGAAAATGCTTGAGGGAGTGATAAGACAAGAATTTATCCGATCTGTATTTTCATTAAATTGGGGTTTGACGTGTGTTACGGTGATGTCTGGCTGAAAGGGTTAAAAACGAGTCTGGTAGCATTCTTCAGTGAGGAGCAGGCTGCAGCTCTCCCCGATCTAATCCACTTCCTCTCCAGGAAATGGAGAAGGCGGATTTCTGCCCACACTGCAATTTCCTCCCTCATTCTTTTTCTTTCTGTCTTTTTACCCCCTCTCCTCCTCCCTCCCCCCTCCTCCTCCTCCTCCTCCCACTCTCTTCCTCCTCCAACCCCCTCTCAGGACAAATCTCCCTCCGAGTGTGGGGGTTAATGGACAGCTTGTTTTCCAACACATGTGTGTTTAGATAGGCCGGAGGAGAAAGGACGAGCAGAGGCGTTTTAGACTGTGTGAGCAGTGACAAAGACATGTTGCCGTCTGTCTGGGGGAGGAGAGTGGATCCCGTCCAGCAGCGGCCATAAACTAAACACTGGAGGAGAAAAAAAAAAAGACTTTTCCTGACCTGCAGATGTGTGACATTCACGTGTGAGGAACCGCGCTCGAAATCTGATTATAACAAAGCGGGACTTCCACATGTCTGCGGATGTAAACTGACCCGTCAGTTGGCTCGACAGGAAGCTCAACACGGACCTGTTGAGCGCTCTTCCTTTTTGTGCAACAATGCAAAAGAGGAAGTGGGCTGAGGGAGTTTCCTGTGCGCCTCATCCAGCTTCAGCCGGCGCTGCTGCCCAACTCTTCGCCCCCACAAAAGCCCTGAACTTCACACTTGCAAGAAAAAAAATTTAAGTTGTTAAATATTGACGGACGTCCAGATAAGGCAGCTCAGGGTTACTCTTTGAACATGGAGTCTATCTCTTGGCACAGCTCCAGCCCCACCTGTTCTGTGATTGGTTAAACCGCAGTCCACCAGTGTAACAGAGCTGAAGCCCCGACTGAGAGCCATAAACGTCTAAGGGTTGCTTCATTTCATTTCATTTCATTTCATAAGCCATTTCTACATACCCTCACCTGCAGACTGTTTGCTTCTCATCTGGGCCTCCTCCCAGGTAACACCAGACATCACACAAACCACGTCAGGTAAACCCAAGCCCTATGACTGCAGCAGAAAACTCTTTTTCCTCAACTACGGTATTTTCCGTGCTATAAGGCGCACATGGAAGCCTTTGATTTTCTCAAAAACCAACATGTCTGTCTTATAGTGCAGAAAATACTGTACATGCTGTATTTGGTTTGTTCTGATTCAAAGTGGCCAACTAATCGAAAAAGTTTGATTTCTGTGTCAGAGCTCCACAGGTCACTGTTGTTAGTAGCACCAGAGCTGAGTCCACACGTATGACTTTTTTGAAAATGTTTCATGTATGCAATCCACATCCTAGAGGTTATTAAGCAGCTAGCAATAGTTAGCAGCTACAAGTCGAAGAGCCACTGAAAATGTCTGGGAACCACTTGCCTGTAGAGCAAAGGATGATAGTTTTAGTAGTTAACCCACTATCTGTCAATCAAAATGTCGACAAATGAAACGCCAACTCACAAGTTTGAGTTGGGTTTGCATACTCTGCTGTGAAATCTAAATGAAAGTTCTGCTATTGGTGTGTAATCATACATTCAGCTCATCCATCTTCAGACTTGGACTGAAGATAATCAGGTGATCTTATTATCTTTCTTACTACCATTAGTGACTAAAGTATTCTTCATGTCTTGACACTAGTCTCGCTTTTGGAGCTGTTGTACCTGTCCGTCAATTTCAACATTCTGTGCAGACGCATTAATTAACACATGCCTAAATTGACACACACGCACTTTATTATCCAATAATGGTGAAGATTTCAAGGAGATTCAAAGCCTCCTCAAGAATCAATGGTATTATGGTATGTACTGGCATGCACCTCTTTTGAATAGAAGAGAACGATTTGAAACCACAGGAAGAAACGATGCAGAAATAGATGAATACGAGCAACGGTCCAGTGTAAATGTGCTGAGGTTGGTTTCCCAGCTGTGACGTGTTTGATCTGCATTTGTGTTTTTGAGGTTTTATTTCACAGATCATCAGAATTCATCTCATAAAATTCATTCATAATCTCTTTTTTACCATCCTTCAATCCTTCAATTCAATCTGTACCTGCCTGCTGTTGGTTGGTCTACTGCAGCAGGTGTATCAGTTGTATCAGCTGGAACCGCCTCAATGCCTCCTGCTGAGAGGTCAACATGGCTACGTCAGCTGTGATGCAATGGTTACGGCATGTGTGTGTGTGTGTGTGGTAATAATAATAATAATAATAATAATTTACAATCAAAGTGTATTTTTTTAATTCGTGTCGATAGATACTATCCGTTCACTGCTCTAAACTCTCAGGCTTCACCAGCTGCACAGGCTCAAACTGGATAGTCAAAAAATCATGTCACCGTCCCGCCCACACAGTTTGATTGACAGGCCATTCGTGATGTGACGCAAATAAAAATCTGACTTCCCAGACCAGCAAACAGAAACATTACAATGTTAAAATATTGATGAAAATCAATCTGTTCAGATGACCCACCAGTCAACCGTTCATCTCTCGGTGTCTGTGTGTGTGTGTGTGTGTGTGTGTGTGTGTGTGTGTGTGTGTGTGTGTGTGTGTGTGTGTGTGTGTGTGTGCGTGCGTGTGTGTGAGACTCACGCAGGTGCACAGGCAGCCTGGCAGGCTCGTCCTCCATTCGGCTGGCTGGCCTCGCGGCGGGAGCATGGATGGGGGAGGAAGTGGAGTTTGGCAGTGGGTTCGCGGAAGGACTGAAAGAGCTCCTCTCCAGCTATGAATAGACACAGAGACACAAAGCATGGCTCACAAAGCTCTGCAACACACCGGCCCTGAACCCAAACAGCCCCACCCCACCCCCACCGCAACCCCCTATGCACCCACAACATCAACCCACCGTGGTCCCAGAGGGGCAGGAGTTTCTAATAAAGAGACACACTGGCCTGTCAATCTGTGAAAATGCATTCTGTACACTGAAATACCCAGAATGCTATGCACACTTTAGCAAGGGTCACTTTTAAACATCCTAAACTCACCAATAAAAACATCTTAAAAGTGTGTCATACCAACAACAATCCAAAAAACAACAGTCCAGAAATATCACTTAAATTTTAGTAGTAATTATATAATTATATTATATTATATTATATATATATATATATATATATATATATATATATATATTATTAATTATATTATATTTAGTAGTATTATATACTTATTTATAATTAATATAAAAACAAAGCATAAACTGGAAGATATTTTGACAATTACCAAAAAATGATCTAATTGATTCAGCCTGCATTGATACTATATCAGTGGATGCAACTTGTAATTTAATTATTAGATCTTCATTATTGTGTAAATGCACAAATGAGACTCTCAGATATCAAAGCACTGTGAATAACGCTCATTATAAGTTCCCGGAGTTTGAGTTTTGGTTTGAACCACAGCCAAAAAGCCCCAGAAGTTTACTTTTATCATATGATAAAATGATAATCAACAATTTGCCTTTTTTTCCGTTATTATTTTTAGAGTTCCCTTCACCGTCTTTAATTTTTTTATTGAATCAAGTCATTAATTCCACTGATAGATTTAACTAGTATTTACGTGATCGATTAGAACTTCGACTAAAAGATAATTATTCAGCAAAAAATTTGATTTGTTGTTTTTCAAGTTACAAGAAATAGTTTGTTTCATCTTCTTAAACACAATCATTTATTGCTTTGCTTCCCCCTAAACTGAACATCTTTCTTACTTTTTGTCGATGATCTTCTGTTCTCTGAAACTGCTGCTGACATTTTCTCTGATTTCTGATGTTTTATAACTCAATAATGAACAGCTGATGAACTGATAATAAAAACAGAACACTTCTAAGCAGGGCACATGAAGGGCCCAAACGTCCCTTTTACTTCAATGCATGTCTGATCTGAATTCTAACATGACGTGTGACATCAAAACCACTGCTCAGTTAAACTTCACGCAAAACAAATTCACAGATCCACCCGTTCATGCGAAGCGATAGGATCTTCCTGACCACACGCCAAATCTTCTGAGAGTTTCATGAATATCTGGTGGGCTATCTGTGTAATCCTGCCAACAAACAAATAATCAATGACTGGTAGATCATTACCTCTTCACCAGAGGCAATTTTTGTTATTTAAGATCCTAAAATAAACACATACGTTAAGAAAAATACCCTGATAAGCAACATCAGCACCATCACCAGGCACAAAGCAAACAGCCAGTACACGAACCATCTTTGTCTGAACTAAAAATATGCCACTGAGTATTAGAATGTTGCAAAACTTTCAAATGAGGATGGTTCTAGAAAACAATCAGTTCCAACTTTTCAGTGAAGGACAGATAATTTATGACTTTATGTCATTCGTACAAAAAAGAAATAATCCTCTGGCTTATCTGATGGGATAATTTGCTGCATTTCACTTTAATATGATTCTGAATGAGATATATTTGTGTTTTCACTGTTGGTCAGACAGAACCAGCAGTGAGGACATTCTTCAATATTTATACAACAGTATAAGGATAATTATTTTACTATTATTTTTCCACAATGACAGCAGATATTAGCTGCAATCATATTTATGATACTTGGTTGTTTTAGTCTATACTGTTCCACAGCCCACTCACTGAATCTAGGTTAAGTTATGAGGTTTCCAGGTTGCGGTCATTCTTTGTCAATGGGTTTCCTTTCTTGCAATGAGGCAGAACATGAGGCTTTTGTGTCTTTTAGGACATAAAGTTTAGTTTTTGCATTTTTCCCTCTGATTCCAGCCTGCTGTCACCACCCAGTCGCTCTGAGACCTGCGCACCAACCATATGCACCAGGAATTTCCTGCCAAGCAATAATCCGAAAGTCTTTTATTTCCTCCTCTGCTCTACCCCCGCTGGACATCCAGCCTCTAAAACTTCTGCTGTCTGGAGAAATGTGGGGTTCGTGGCGACAGAGGCAGTTCAGACAATGCTTATGATTAACACTCTACAGAGACAGGACTGGTTTGAGGGTGAAGGTGAGGGGGAGTCCTGTCCTCCATCGGCTGTGGTGGAAAACTTCAGTGAGGTGCTGAGTATTCTTCAGCATGCAACTGCAATCAGGCAGTGACATCAGACTCAGTAATGAGAAAACGCTCCTCATAAACAAAATGCCATGTATGTATTACGTTTAGTCACCTAACCGCTCGCTTCTCTTTCATATTTCTATTTGGGTTGCAACTAATGCATAATCTGTCCATATTTTTCTTCAAAAGAAATGTGGGGGAAAAAAGCAAGAATTAAAAAAATGACCAGGGATGTAAAGATATAACTGCAAACACAGAAAAACAGTAAATTCTCATGTTGGAGAAGCCAGAACAAGTGATCACATGCAGTCGGATCAATACCGATGCACAATTTTTGGCTTTCAAGGGCTGCGATTTTGCGTTATTTCTATTACTGATTAATAAATGATTGATCATTTATATTACAACATGTCAAACACAATGCCATCCAACGGCACACATTATCTTCAGATTGTTTGCAGGTCTTATATATAGCTGTAAACCTGTAAGTCAAACCTTTCATTTGATTATTGAAATTTACAAAGTAAGGCTCCTACTAATACTCAGCTTACTCATTGGTCAATGTACCAGACTGGTTTTGGATTATTCATCTAGTTAGTCAAATTATGCATGTTGGGGTCTACAAACCTGACATAAAAAAAAAATAGAACAGGGCTCTCATTTTCTGATTCTCACCACATTTCACAATTATGTATTTGATTATCTAAATTATATGAAATTCGATGCTTTAGTCATTTGTATTACAAATTGATTAAATTGATTTGATTATTGTCCACTGAGGATTACAGACTACGGTTTTGTAATATGTCAGAAAACGGTGGAAAAAGTCCAAAGAAACGTTAAATATGTCAGCCTAAAACACTTGTTTTTATATAATTACAGTGGTATAACATAGTAACTCATAACAGTAGAAGCTGATAAAAGCAGATTTGGAATTTAGAATGAATAACTAATCGATCACCAGGTGTTAAGGCGGACTAAACGCGTGTAGGAGCAACAGATGACGAGCAAAACAAAGTGAATGGCGCCACGGTAGCCTGAGCTACATGTGCAGCTAATGTTAAAAAAACAACAACAACAACAACAACTAAAAGCACAGCCACAGGACGAGGGACGAAAACATTTAACAGCAAAGTGGAACAAACAAGAGTCGAGAGTCACCTTGCTCGTAGAGGAGGAAGATTCAGACATTATCTCCCGTCAACTTCTCTCCTTCCACTTCTCCGTTGTTGTGCGTCCCTTTTCTTTCTCACAGAAGCACAGACAGCTGCAGCAACACAAGAAGAAGAAGAAGAAGAAGAAGAAGCTGCACTCCGGCTGCTCGGCTTGTTCTTGTGGGAGAAGTTGTTTTGTTCATGAAGCCTCTTCTTTCTTTTCTATCTGCTGGCCGCGTCCATAACGCGACTATCGGTGTGAAAACTTCTTTTGTCTCCCTGTTTTCCTTCATGTGTCGGCAGCGTGCTGGTTAAAAATCCCTTCCTGGAAGACCAACGCTAAAGAGCGACTCTCTCTCTCTCTTTCTGTCCCCCCACCTCTCTCTCTCTCTCCCCCTCTCTCTTTCTATCTCTCTCTTCCTCTCTCTCTCTCATTGATCTGGACGTGTGTAAAACGGCGAAATGACGTGAATTCCCAGCATCGAGCCTTGCCCCCTTTTAAAGGGAAACCCGTAGCAGGAAGTCGGAGCAGGTCGCGAGGCAGACTCGAACGTTGTGTTACTGAGTTTATGAAAGCTTAACATTTTTTAATATCTTGTTTTAATTTATATGAGACCTGGTGTAACAACGTAACTTTTGTAGAACCCATTTTAAAAAAAAATTGTTTTAAAAAAAAAAAAAAAAAAAACACGCGTTGCTCGACTCATGTTTAATAGGGACCGGGGGCGCGCCTAGACACCCGCCAGGGGGCGCGCGCCACATGCCGCCATGAACGCGCACTCAAGACAGTTTAGTACAAAATGTTTTTGGGGCCAGTTTGGATTCATCAAAAGTAAAAAGTTTGGTAAACGTGTTTTTGTTTTTTGTTTTTTAAAAAGGAGAAAAAAAAGATTGAGTATATATACCACCGGTAGGTTGTCAATGCTGGTCGTTGGCTCCACCCCTTCAAGATCAAATGGAGGGAAACTATGACAAATGTACTTCCTAGATGATGGACACCAGCCCAAGAAGAGGCTCACTTAGTGTTCCACATCAGAGGCATCTTCCTTCAGTCGATGGCTTTGAAGCCTCGGTCAGTGTGAAGCCATACACTGCATTTTATACCGTTAAGTGATGGTTTTTCATTAATATCCTCAGCACTTCCTCTTTTACCCTAGCACCAGGAAGCACTGCACTTGTTGCCTAGCAACATTGAAAGCTAAAGTAGGGAGATTATTCAAGAAAATGAATGAATAAAATAGATGATTATTAGTTGTTGAAATTGCTGATGGAAAAAAATTTGGAGACATAGTACAAGTAAAAGTTGTAGGTGCCTGGGTGGGCTGTGAAGGATCGGTGGGGGTTGGGTGTGGATGAGTGGTTCATTTTTATCTTGGTTGAAGGCATGCTCATTTTGGCAGTGAAGTCATTAGAGAACGAACATTAAAATATTTAAAATCATGATGTTTGCATCCCGCTTCAAAGCAGTGATGTGATTGTCAGCGTTTGTGTGTTCGTCCATTCGTCCGTTAGTTTGTTTGTCCGTCCGTCCATCCATTAGGCCACCAAATATCTTCACAACCGTTGCAGATAGAAAGATGAAACAAAAAACACATTACTCGGGCAGCAAAGGGGATGAAATTGAGATGATCACCTTGACCTTGAGAAAAGTAGGTCAAGGTCAAATTTTAACTTTTGTACACTCAGGAACTGGATAAGGTAGAAAGACGAGGGAGAAGGCCAGTGTGAGTAAGACCGTAGATCAATGCTTGTGCTTTGATCTGTGAAAGTAGGTCAGAGCACAAGCTTTGATCTCTGACCTATGCAAGTAGGTCAGGGTAAAATTTGGAATTCAGGAGTGTCGCGGGATGTTGCAGTCTCTCACTGCATTGGTTCTTTCATTCATTCATTTTCATGTACCGCCGCTGTATCCGCTGTAACGGGTCACGGGGAGCTGGAGCCTATCCCAGCTGGCATAGGGCGTGAGGCACGATGCTTGTTTTTACTTATTTTTCTCACTACATCAAAGCAATGCAGCTGTACAAGCTCAGAGTTGGGCCCTTTGCAGTCCAGGTCCATATGCATGTGGTAGGTGTTGCGCTGCTGCAGCCACTTAGAAGTCAAAGTATCAGTGAGAAACAAGGGAAGTTTGTAACCAATACATTTGAACTGACCTAAGTTATCCATCAAGTTTGCTGCTAAAGCCAAACTATTTTCAGGTGTAACGAATGTTATGAATAATGAATAATGAAAGTTAATAATGAAAGTTATGTAAGCTAAACAATATAAAACTGGTTTGTCAAAACGAGCTTGTTTTTGACCTAATGACTGGGTAAATATTAGACCAACCCAAGCTGGCCTTGTGGTTTTCCACCAGATAAGATGAACACTGAAATGGTGTTTAACAATGAAAGGATTAGCTCAGTTTAAGGCTAAAGATTATCAAATATAAACGTTAACCTACTGACAACTGACATTAGCTATCAGCAAAATTTGCCAACAACCTGCAATACGAGTAATTACTGTAATGTTCAGTCACTTTACAAGGGGTTTGTCTGCTCTGCTGCACAAGTTGTGTTCGACAATTGTTTTATGATCGTGTAAGTGACAAATGAAAGGAAAACAATAAACTGTTTCTATGTTATGATGTCACAATAAAATTCTAGCTTCAATGAAGGTCACCAAGAATGAAACCTCTTCATAACTTGTTAAATTCACAAAATGCCAACATTAATTTGTATTTATCCAGTATGGGCCTTCGAATCAGATTAAAGAACATGTTGATTCAAAGTATCTGCTGGCAACAGATGAGAAAGAAGTAGCAAAAATCTTTTTTTAAAAATCGATTCTAATGACAATGTGTTTTCTTCAGGGAGAAGGAAACTGAAAGGAACGAGGCTAATGGGAATTGTGCTGCAAGTAATAAACAAATGCAAATGATTGAAGATGAGGAATAATGAATGTTCACTGTGAAGCTGCAGATTGAGACCTGGAAAATAATTGGATTTGTGTGTTTCAGAATATTTAATTTTTTTGTCCTTTTTGGCCTTAAAAAATCATATCTAATTTAAATTTTTTAACTTGACCGACAAAACTGAATATATTCTTCTGAAAGTAAATCAACAGAAGTGGATCTAAATTTAAGCTATATTAAAAAAAAAACACAGAGTTGGACCCTATCCCAGCTTGTCTTAGGGCGTAAGGCGGGGAAACTCAGGGAGCAACGTCAGTGTACCACGAAACTACACACAGACACATAAACATGCACACAAACACTCATTCCTATGGTCAATATTGGACCGGCCAATTAACCTGAAGTGCATGTTTGTGAAGGTGTGAGGAAGGCAGAGAACCTGGAGAGAACCCATGCAGACACAGGGAGAACATGCAACCTCCACACAGAGTGGGACTCGAACCTGGAATCACCTTGCTGTGCAGCAACAGCGCTCAGCATAATTAAACATTGATTAATTTTCTTTACTGTAATAAGCAAACTGTTTAAAGAATCCCCAGTAGGCAAGCCTATTTGCATGGCGAGGAAGGAGCAGGTAAGCACTTTATATTTACATAATAAATGTATGTCTGCTCATGCACACCTATGTTGAGGTTTTGAGCTGGAAAGCGGGCTGAAAATGAATGTTTCAGTTTTCTTTTGTGCTTCTGGAATTATAAAGTAACTATCATCTTGATTATGAAATTAACTGTAACATCGGAATGCACTGAATGATTTCCCAACATTTATATTAAAAAAACACAGGGAAGATGTAATATTTTACTTCCAATGTTTTGACAAATTGCTTTCATATGATTTAATTACGTTTAAAACAAGGCAGTCGGAGATTGCAACATCCCAGTAGGTTTCTACATCACCGCTTCGCGGGATGTAGAAACCTACTGTGTGCAGAATTTAAAATAAGACTTACTTATTTGCTGATAATGACAAAATCAGTTTTTTCATATTACTAAACTTGTCTTTATTACGTTTTTTTGATACTGTAGCATCATGTAAATACATTCAGATTGTGTCCCTCACCTTAGTGTGTGAGAAAGGTAGGATACCAAATGCTTTTTCTGGTGTCATTTCATTTTAACTCTGTTGTAAATTCTTATTTATGTTTTAATATTTTCAGGTAGAGTCAGGTAATATTTTATATTTTGTTATCCTCCACTCACTAGTCACTAACAAAGCGTAGGAGGATGTGACTGTTGTGTTTTATTTCTGAGTCATAGCTTTATTCACATGTCAGTCATAACATGAAATGCGTTTTTTAAGGATGTTGCTGAACGAAAAAAAAGTCTTGGTTATGAGTGGGATTTGTCTCAGATGAAGATTTCCAGGGAATCCTTTTCCCCAGAACTCTTATTTGTCTAGTGTTTGTCTAGTATCACTGTTTTCAGCACAGTTGGACCAAAGTGAAGAAAGTTCCAGACTTAGTGGAGCTGATATCAAATACAGATGAGAACGCAGATTAAAAACCAGATCACTGAAACTATCAAAAGCAGTCCAACATTTGATCACTGGGTTACACAGATGAGCCAACGGATGCTGACTGGATGACCAGGGCTCAAGTAATTTGAGGCTCAGGTATAGCTGAAGATTTCAGGGGAGGAGGAGATGGGACTGAGCTGGGGAATGCAGACAAACACACAAACCAACGTAAAAATGGGAGAAAATCAAACAGCAATGGAAACAGGAAACAAAAGTGAGAGACAGAGGTAACATGAGGATGGAATGGAGAAGGAAACTGCCAATCCTGAAAGATGCGGTAGCATTCACATAGAAAAATGGAAAATGCATTATTTGCAATTTATCCAAACAACATAGAGAAAGCAGGTAAATTAAAAATTAAAAATCAAAAGCTTTGATTTAAAGAGACAACAAATGCAACAAAAAAAGTTATGATGCAGTAGTAAGAACTGAGTATGGAACTGATTTGACTAAAAGCAGCGGCAATGACGTGTTTTTTAAGCTGTGATTTTAAAGAAGTAAGTTGTAGCAGACTTTATTTTAATTTCTAAATATAAATTTTACTCATAAATTCAATTAATAGGGACAACTTTGATTCTACATGAAGTCTGAAGCTGTGTTATATTTTATTTTCTACCATCAAACCGACTTCTGAATACCTAACTAAGATTACTATTGTTAAATACAAGCAAACACTGAAGTTAAGTCACTCAATCGTTATTGATCCACTAATAGACTGGATCCCATGTGGTGAAGGATCCTGAGTATTTAATGCTTGATTTCTATTACTAATACTGTATTCATTTACACGTGTCTTTCCTATGAGAATATAGATCTCAAGATGATTCTAAGCAGATGTCCTCATCCTTCCTTAGAATCCGGACCTGAATGATGCGATCCAACACCGGGGGCTCCCTCTAGTGGAGAACAGAAGCAGTGCAGCTAAAAGTCATTCTAACGTGGTTAAGTTTCATTTTCCCTTCTACAGAAACGAACCCGTCCTGCCGTCCACCTGTGAACGCCCCGCTCAGTGTCTCTGCTTGTCGGTGGTGGAAGGAGACAAACAGCGTCGACATGAATGAGTCTGATATTTTAAAGTTCCTCTGCGCCAACCAGGGATCTATCAACACTGATGACTTGGTCTTTAATCTGGGCTCTGATCCAGCCCACTTGTCCAAGATGATCAGTAACCGAGAGAAGTTTGTCTCTTGTTGTCCGTTCGGACAACCGAAGCTGGTGGCGAGGACCAGGCTGAGACTGTGCAGAGCCAGAGGCTGCCTGGGGGGCTGCGAGGGGCTGCACCTGTGTAAAAGTGTCCTCTTCGGTGGATCCTGTCAGTTCGGTCAACTAAGGTAGGATGAGGCCTACAGTGAGCCTTAAAGCTTCCTTGTGTAGCTTAATGTCTGCCTTAATACCCATTAAATTATAATTTATTCATAATATACTGTGTGTACTAAACCAGGGACGTGCGATCAGGTGAGGCTAGGCCTCACCTGCCCATCGTGAAAGAAAAAAAAAATGAAATAAACCAAATTAAATGGTTATATTTATCCAGCTAATGTGTATAATGTACAATGTTGTTGTTGTTTTTTTTGTCAACAAGTGTATGCGTGTAACCGTAACGTCTTGAGTTGAGCGGTCCTGAAACCGCTGGAAACAGGCACGAAGTGACGCACGCAGTTCTCCTGCCTCATGGTAGGGGGCGCTGGTGATCCCAGGGATTCGTTTGAGGATTGTTCTTCCTCGGCCGTAGAAGAAGCGACGGCAAACTACAATCTATTGTCAGCGCGTCAAGTGCAGCCATTCATTTATTATCCGCTCGCTTTGCCTTAAAAATGGAGGATTGCGTATCTCAACTCAACTTTGTTCAGAAGGAGCTGCGCATGGACTTCATTTATAAGTCCATGTGCATATTTATTTTTAATGCAGTTTGCATATTTTGTGATGGAAAGCAAAATCGATGAAGAATTTTATGTTAAACCTTGCTATTGAAAGTCACACTTTTGATATATGTTATGGAAATGCAAATAAGAAACTGTCAGGTTTATTCATGTTCAAATAAGGAATATGTTTACTACTTATGGCCTATGTAACAAAACAGACTTTAGGTAATAAAACGTGTTATTGTGAAAGAAAAAAAAACTATAGAAATGTGTTCTTTGTGGACCACTTGGTCTAAGTTATAACCCACACAATTTTCCCTATAATGATAAATGGGTTTAGGTTCTTACGGGTTAATGTCATATTGGCCATTCATACCTTGACAGAGGTGGCACATTCAAATGCAGTTGGTGAAGTCCAACATCTCTTTACAAGTCAAAGTCTGTGTTCTCACACTTATACAAACCATTTCATTATTATTTCATTAAAAGAAAACAATTATTGTCACTATGAAAAAAGGAATACATTTCCTTGAAAAAGAATAAAACACTTAATGATTGAAACACTCAAATAGCTTTCTTTTGATGGATAAATCATCTTTAATTTGCATCTTTATACAAAGAATTAGTGGGCAAGAAATGTAGGTGGCACTACACTGGAGATATTACACTACTGTGGCAATAGTCCACACTCCTCATAACTTTCATGTTGTGGCCCTCACTAGAGAGCCTGGAATGAATGAGGGACTGAAACCATGAAATTTTAAGTTTAGAGTTAAAAACCATGGACTAAAACACAAACACATAAGTCCATTAGTTAATTGTTGGATGTAACCTGCCTGCTGCCTAAAGTCAGCTTTGATAGGCTTCAGAAATCACCATTTTCTAGAGCCTCTGTTAATCTTTGTTCGTTGTGTTCCATGGTGGCAGGAGAGAATGCAACTTCTCCCATGAGCTGGACTCTGATCACAACCTGCAGATACTGAAAAAACATGAGCTGGAGAATCTGAGTAAGACAGAGTTGTGCGTCCTGATGATGCAGAGCGACGACAGGCTCCTGCCTCAAGTAAGTTTGAGCGCCACTTCCAGAGGTACTGATTGAGCTTGTTTGTCTGGTTATGGGTAAACAAGCCCCTCCCTAAAAAGGCGATTTGTTGATATGATCATCTCGACTCAGGACTTCTCAGGATAACATCTGTATTTGTTATTCTAAATGATTGATTATAACAATACTTCTGCTTTGATTCACCCCTCTTATTCCAGATATGTCATAATTACAACAACGGTTTGGGGGAGTCCAGTCTGTGTAAGGATGGTTACAGTTGTAAGAGACTTCACATGTGTGAGAAGTACATGAACCGATACTGCAGCTGTACCCGGACTCATGATTTCACTGCTTCACAGCCCTTGAAAGTCCTGCAAGATTATGGTGTACCTGATGACCTCATTAGCTCCTTGAAGTCAGTTTATGCAAATATATTGGCTTTGAAATACTCTGAAAGGGGCAGTAAGGGCAACCAAGACAGCATTCAATGGCAAGGTGGTCACCAGGGCAATAGAGGAAGAGGTGGCAAAAGGGGCCATAGAGGATTCCAGAGCGGTCATCAACCGCGACCATTTCCCTCCCACACCGGTGGCACTCTAAATACAGCTTTTAGAGGAAGAGGAGGCCCCCGGGGTGGCAGGGGTGATTGGAGGAGGCAGCCATGGTTGCCACAAACGTGTTCCACTGGTGACATCCATGCTGCCATCGGCACCATTGATCAGTTGGATTTTGGTGATACAGGGGATACTGGACCCAGTGAAGCCAACACAGACCAGCAGCAGGCCTCCAATCTGCACCTTCCTGCTGCTAACAACACTGATACAAGCAGTGACGATGGGCAGAACACAGGCAAAATCCAGAATCCAAATGAAACTTCAACAGCTGACGGAGGCAGCGGTGGTAACCAGAAACACCTGCATCGAACCCACTCTACCGATGATGCCTCTGCTGTTGTCAAGGAAGAGAGTAATGGTGACAGTGGGGGCAACAGAAAAGAAAGGCAAAGGCCTGTCAGAGGTAAAGAACTTAACCACTTTTCTGAAAGAACTGTGTGAAATCAGAGACATGTTGTACTGCATCTCCGTTTTGTTCCTTTTAGATAAAACTGAGATATGCCTGTACTTCATCAAAGGACGCTGTATACATGAGGGTGAGTGGAAATACCAGCAGTGTCACGCTTATTCAGTGTGTGATTCAGTGACAATAAGTTTGTTTTTATGGCTGCTGCGCCCTCAGAGCGATGTTTTAAGGCTCACGACAAGATACCATATAGATGGGAAATCAGAAAGGATGATCAGTGGAATCCCATGCCCGAAAACGAGACGATAGAGAAGGATTACTGTGACCCTAACAACACGCACAGGTAAAGTCTGCTAAAATCTATTAGAATGTAGTTCTGAGAAGATGTTAAGATGTTGTTCTTGAACTTAACCATTTCAGACTCATCTTCAATACCAAAATACAATTTAAAGCCCACAGTGCAGGAGATTTTAACGCACACAAATGGTGTCTCATTTGAATAACCCGTCTAGGGGAAAGGGAAGCAACATAAAAACCAGAGGATCAGAATCAGGACAGTACACAGGACTAAATACAACTTCAACGTGACAAAAATTGCAACAGCAACCAATAGTAGTATGTGTTCTGGGTTCAGCAGTACAAAAACTGATGTCTGGTTTGTCCCATGTTGGTGAAATGTGTTTGATTTGAGTGAAAATTAATTAAGGCAATTTTTTCCCAGAAAAAGCTACTCCCAAAAAAACTATATTGAATTTGGTTGAACCGTCTGCATTCATGGACTCTAAGGTGTCCTTGACCTGAAGAAAATCCAGCAGAGATTGATGCTTCATCAAACTTTGAAGACAGCCGTTTACAAAATGAATGAAACGAATGTCATGAATTAAATGATTTTCATTTTGCTGTCTTCAGTAGCAGCGGTCCGTTTGTGTATTTTGACACAATGACCTGTGGACCGGACAAATTGAAAGTACGACGGCTGTCCACTGCCAACTCTTTACTGGAACCAACCTTCATCTTCACCACTGAGTGGGTTTGGTACTGGGAAGATGAGTTTGGAAACTGGAATATGTATGCTTCAACTGTGAGTAATTTTAGATTAATAACACTTTGAATGAATGAATGAACATTTTTACATAGTTTTCATGGTGATTATGCACACATTTCTGTATTTTTTTTTTCTGATGTGTTAGTATAACAGACGTCACACCTTCATCACAATTACAACATCAACAACAACATCCAAAAAATAAAGGGCTGAGGGGTAGAAGCCAATAGGCTTGTGAAACGTGTCTCTCATTACAACATGTTGTCAACCAATTCAGACATTAAATGTTTTCAACCAGTTCATACATTGAAATTTGACAGACGTTCATACCTATATCCACTTCCAGATATTAGTCTTTGGGCCGGTTTCACAAAGCAGGTTTGGTGGAAAACCTGGGTAAGTTAACACTAAAATTAGAGAAAACCAGAGTTTTCGGTTTCACAAAGGGAGGTAACTTAACCCAGAATCAGAGGAGTAACCCTGGCCCATTCTCTTTAACGTCTCAAACTAAATGTTGTCCCTCCAAACAGAAATCCATGGTTTTTTTTCGTTCATTAATATACAGTATGTCTCTGATATTGACAGTTTTTCAACTTTCCATGTAAAACTTGGCTTTGATTGACGTGATTCTGAGATCCCTCAGTTGGGAAATCACTTGTTGCTCCACAGTCTCGGTGTCAGCGTTGTGTTCAGTTCCCTCTCCCCTGGCCACAGCATGTGCGTAATTCCTCGGCTTTGATTTTGATGCCAGTGATGATCATATCATTCATACGAAAGCATTTGGAACAAGGCTTTGATTTGGAACAAATCAAAGCTTTGTGCTGTTTTTTCATCTTCCTCTCAGCATTTTTGCAGAGTGTCAGTGAAGGTCAGTATGAGTATGAGTTAGAGAGAGATCGACAACAGGAGACAGAAGAAAAATGTCTACTCCCTTTGAGAGCCATAAGTAGTGAGAGCTGGAGATACAGACAGGTGTAATCAATACTTTTTTTAAATTATATTAGAAGGCCTTTATCATTTTAATGATCTTACTGAGACTATCCTGCAAGAAAAATACCCTAAAATAAGAATGGGACAGTGTTCAACACTGTCATTTTAACTTTCATTTGAAGGGATGGAAATTTAATAACTCAAAATCACGACCCACATTGGACCCACATCTGAGAAATGTAAAGTTTAATAGACGGTATCGCTCCGTCAGCTGACTTTCAAAGCAGAGCCCTTCTCGTCATTTTATCTTATGTCCTTCTGTTTTACACTTTCAAAATGATTTCACACTTCCAGTGGAGTATGTGAAGGCAGCGTGAAAAACAAGCTGAAAATCTATTTATGCATTTGAGTTCACGTTGTTCCTCTATTTTCATCCAATATTATTATTGAATATTTGGGCACGTTCCAAAATTTGGTGTATTACATTCTATTGAGACAGCCTAGTAAATAGCTAGTATCACTCAATAATTACATTTTAGGCAAGGCTTACTGACCTAACTGTGGAAAGCAGTTGTTGATGTGACTGCCAGTGAATGTAAGTCATGTGAAAATCAATCTTTATGTAAAGCAATATCAGTTTCTTTTATTTGTGATCTCATCTTAACTCAGACTGGAAGGACAAGGAAACAGCCCGATATATGATAATAAGATAAGACTACCATGTCCAAAGTCCTTAAATTAATACTTTTTTAAAATTTCATTTGTTTAACAGTTGCAACCAGTCATAGGGAGGTTTACTATTTTGTGATGTATAGATGTATAGACTGATTTTATTACTGATTTTATTATTGTCAATAAAAAAAATAAATAAATATAAAAAAAATATATATATATATATATATATTGTCAAAAATATGTCAAAACTTATACTTCCGGCTCTCAACGGGAGCAGACGTCTTTCTTCTGTCTCCTGTTGTCTCTATCTCTCTAACTCATACCCAGACTGACTCTCACTTATTCTCTGCAAAATGACGAAACCAAAAGCAAAATCGGAGGACACTAAAGACCAGATGGTCTCTATGAAAGAATTAAAGAGTGAGTTAAAGAGCAACTTTGATAAGTTAGGGAGTGACTTTGATAAAAAGTTGGAAGAAAAGCTCAAACCGGTGCTAGACGCCTTGGAAGAAATGAAGGACAAAATGAAGAAAATGCAGAAAGACATGGATGAAAGAGACCGAAAAATTGTCGTCTTGGAAGAGGGACAACAAAGAATGGATTATTTGGAACAAAGCATTCGTATAAATGATGTGATTATCACTGGAATCAAAATCAAGCCGAGGAATTACAGAAATGCTATGGCTAGCGCTGACATCGAATCTCTGGAGCAACAAGTGAGTTCTCAACTGAGGGACCTGGAGATAACTGTAGATCCGGACCAGATTGAGACATGTTACCCATTACCATCTGGAGGTAGGAGACCACCTGCAGTGCTGATAAAATTCAACAATCGTAAACACAAAATTGCTCTTCTGAAACAAGGCTTCAAACTGAAAGGAAAAAATGTCTACATCAATGAGAATCTCACTAAAAAGAATGCTGATATCGCCAAAAACGCTCGACAACTGAAGAAGAATGGACTGATCGACAACACCTGGACGAACAACTGCAGGATCTTCATCAAAACAAAGGGGCTTTCTCCAGACCAGATGAAAACAATGGTGATCAGGAGTGCAGAGGAGTTGGTGAAATATGAGCAATTAAGACGGACAAGAATTGTTACTACACCAAAGATCAGTACAACAGAGTCACTTCAATATTGGGAGCTCTACTAATTTTGGACACGACAAGTATTTCACGGAACAGTCGAAAAATCTACACCATTGATGTCAGAAACATGGACTAATGAACAAAAAAACCAAACAAAACCAAAACAAACAAAAAACAACAACATGTATTTGTGATAAAATGGGATAACATTAACTTGAGACTTTAAAGAGCATGTTGATATCTTTTGACAATATAATACCATGTGAAACTGTTCAAGTGTCTGTAACAAACTGGTTAATTCTTGTATAAACACTGTCTGCTCAAAGAGGTTAATATGATCATTACATTCTTGTGGAGAACACTGGCAAGGTCAACGTCTAGTTTTGACTATCCATGATGTTAACAAACCTTGTGTTCCTAGGAAGAATGTAAACATGTTATACTCTAGGGTAAAAAGCTAATGTCTGGAAGTGGATAAGGGTATGGGCATCTGTCAAAATTCAATGTATGAGCTGGTTGAAGACTTTTAATGTCTGAGTTTGTTGATTACATATTCTAATGACAGAGATGTTTTTGTTGATAATTTAGGGGATGGGATTCTTACAAGCCAATGGCTTCTACCCGTCAACCCTTTTTTTTTCTTTTCGGATGTTGCGGATAATGTTTCAACACTGATGAAAGTGAAATATGTTGTAATAACATGTCTGGAAAGAAGAAAAATGAACTGAATAAATAAAATAAATAAATAAAATAGTCCCAGGCAGGCTGTTTACCTGTAAACACTCCTGATGCTTTGACACCTATTTAACAAATATTCATCATATTCTCCTGTAAGTCTTAAAACCCTTTTATACCTGGAATTCCAAACCAGGGTTCCACTCAGTTTTTTACCTCAGAGTAGAGGAAGGAATTTTTCATCCCCTCTGTTCGTCCATTCTTTGGGTGTCTATAGAATCCTATTTGATGGCAAAGTTGTATCCCTCATTTTTGCCCTACCGGTTAAAGGACAAGCATCAATATCTCCCCCTCCCCCTAATTGAAGAAAACGGAATGGTTCAATTTGTTTGGGACTGTTAGCACCTCTTTTTTCCAGGCCAAGGACCGTCTGTGTGATCCAGTGAGTGGCACTGAGGAGGTCCTGTTTCTGCAATAGAAAATTATTTGAGGGAAAGTTCCTGTAGTTTATATCTGTTCGTGTCACCTGAACTGGCCCCGGATTGGTCATCAAGAATGGCAGATTTGTTCTGAGCCAAGGACTTATCTCTCCTTTTTTGCAGGGTGGTGGACACAAACCAGCAGACATGGACAGTTCTACACTGGAGCAGAAGTTCCTGGACAACAGCAAAGATATGGTGGAATTCACTGCTGGTTCACAGACATACTCACTCTGTTTCAAAAGTAAAAAGCATTATACATTTGTTCTTTGTGTTGACATCTAGTACATATTAAAATATTGGTCCTATATTATCTATAATGTCATATGTTTTTGGTCCTTAGGTATGATTCAAACAAACAAGCAGTACGGCACACAGAAAGTCGTGAGAAGACGACCCCGGTTTGTATCTGCAGCTGATGTCCAAGCCAAGAGAGTGAGGTATGACAAAGATATCATTCCACTTTTAAAAAAGTTTCGTTCAAACATTATCACAATAAAAGTAATCCCAAATTCCATTTTCTTTTCAACCACAGAAAGCCTCTTGGTCTGATGTTTGCTCCTGTACCATCCCACTGGGACAAGTCTCAGATCCCTCAAACGGGATACAAGGTGCAGAGAAGAGATCACACCTGCAGCAACACTTTTTAACCAATATTATAAGGCTAAGATGTTATATGCTGACAAATTGTTGGTTTAACAGACTAACTAGCATAACAGTTAGTAGCCAAATCTGACATTCTTTTCTTGATGTTCATAATTGCTCATAATGGTTCCAAAGTGTGTATTGTTATTATTGCACAGCGTGATAACAAACTGTTTGTTATCACAATTGGATGAAACATTATTATAGGAAATCACAAAGGGGTTTTTAAGAAAATTAACATTTCCTGATGGATTTTCTTTCTTTCCTGCATGTTTTCCAGAGAATCCCCCTCCAGCACTTCTCAGAAGAATTTCAGAAAATCGAGTCTCTTTTCTCCGCAACCATGACAGGATTTGATGTTGTCAAAATTGAGAGGATTCAGAACAAAGCTCTTTGGGAGGTGTTCCAGTGGTATGTATGATAGTTGGAAATGATAAATACCTCTGACTGCTGCAAAGCCATTTGATGAGAATTGAATGTCACTTATATCCTTTCCCACCATTAGCAAGAGCTACATTTTTGTGGGAGTTTGAAAAAAATTTTTTTTTGTTCGTTGTGAAATGAATAAATATTACAGTAATGAAAAATTAATGTACTGTATAGAAGCAGCAAAAAAACTAGGAACTGCCAACCAACACTAAGCTAAGGCTTAAGTAGATGTTTCTCTGTAGGCAAACTGTAGTTCACTGAATGTGAATTATTACCATCTATGGCACTGTTAGATCTGGTTTCGGGTTCAGCATTATCCTGTAATTCCCACTTGTAGCCAGGGGTGTTGCTGTTTAGCTGAAGTCACACAATTTCATTCATTCAAAATGTATTAAATTCAGTTATTATTGAATTAATGCACATTCCCTAATTTGTTTCTCTGAAATGAAGGCAGAAAGGTCAGATGCAGAACAGCAGAGGTGGGCGCAGAGTGAGAGAAGAAAAGCTTTTTCATGGCACGGACAATAAATACGTGGACACCATCTGTCAAACCAACTTTGACTGGAGACTCTGTGGAACTCATGGAACTGCTTTTGGCAAAGGTGAGTTCAAGGACTGTCAAGGAAAGAACGAGCAATTGCTGTATTACATCAAAAAGTTATTGTGCTCTGATTGTATAATTTCTAATTTCATAACCAATCCTGGATTGGGTGACATCACTAATATAATAATGAAAAGTAATAAATCTTTTTCTGTTTCCAAACATAGGTAGTTACTTTGCCAAGGATGCCAAATACTCTCACAGCTACACCAGTGACTCTGATGTGAAATCCATGTTTGTCGCACACCTTCTGGTGGGAGATTACACCAAGGGGTCCCCGGATTATCGCCGGCCTCCTTCTAAGAATGGCGACGACATAAATTTCTTTGACAGCTGTGTGGATAATGTTTCAAATCCTTCCATATATGTTGTGTTTGAGAAGCACCAGATCTACCCGGAGTACCTGCTGCAATACAAAACCACTCATCCACTCATTGACAGGTTCAGTTCCAACGCATCCTCATACCATCATAGCCCATCTTCATTCCCATACCAACTCAGACCAATGCCATCCTCGTACCAACCCACTTCATTGATTTCTAACCCCATCTCATCCTCAAACCAATCGAGCTCATCTTCGTCGTCATACAAACCCGTCATATCTATTTCTAATCCCAAAGTCCCAAACCAATCGAGCTCACCTTTGTTTCCATTCCAACCCGTCAAATCTTTTTCTAATCCCAAACCAGCCTCAAACCAAGCGATGCCTTACCTACCCACCCAGAAAAAAAAGGAAGAGTCCAGTTCCTGTATTATTGCTTAGAGGCAAAGGTCCATTCATTCCCCAAATTTAATTACACTCACATACACACGCAAGCACATGCGTGTACACACACACACACACACACACACACACACACACACACATACATGCACACACATGCACACACACACAGACAGGAGAGTGTTGTTTTTTTTTACATTTGGAGATTTGCTTTATTTGTTCAAAATTACAATTACACTACAGCTAAAATGAAGGCATTTTCCAAAGAGCTGTATTTGTTGCAAACACAGTTTGTTTTGTGTGTTGAAAATGAGTGTAATTTTCACATTGATTGCATACGGATGTGGTCGTTGATTCTAATCCATCCTGTTTGTCTGTTCTGTGCTGCAGTTCTCTCTGTTAGACGCATAAATAAAAATGCCACCAGCAGTTGTTTGGACCTCTTAGTGAAATGAGGCAGGACAAGAAAAATAATCAATGGCGCTGTCGATGCTCCCTGTGACGTTAGTGTGCAAATAACCCTCACAAGATGCACACAATGTATACATACACATAAACTGCATATGTATATGTTTGCAGGTCCAGATGAAATGTCACTTTTGTTATTCATTGTCACAACGCTGACCAAACCCACCTAAAAACATGCTGATTTTCACATTAACTGATCAATATGTAAATATACTGTAATTCCAAAGGATCAGACATTTATCTTTTCTACACTGAACCAATGCATCATCATCATCAGAGAATTTTCTCTGTGCAGAAAAGCTGTGAGGATGCAGCAAATTACAAAAAGACAAGTTCTATGGAGAATATGGATATGGCTGTCACTACAACTACACCCATTTCTCAGCCCTCGTGCTTCATTATGCATTTGCTGCCCATTAAGAAGGAGCAGCCTTATAGGAAATGCAGCTGTGCCCTGCAGGATGCTACAGCCCACCCAGTGTCAGTAATCCAGTGACATTAAGCAGCCAAAGCAGCTACTTCCTGTCTGATGTGTGCCCACGGCTGTTGCTGTTTCCTGGTAGACTAATCAAATAGTCTAGAGCCGTCTGTGTGGACTTTCCAATCCTTAGCGAATCAGAAAAACTTGTTTTTCCTGCACTGGAGGAGCCCATGAATTAAATATAACTCCTTTCCCTTTTGTTTGTGTGCAGCCTGGTGTTGGTTGTGTTCATGCTTCTGCTTAGTCATAGTATTTTTGTTCGAGCAGATAGAAGAACGCTACGGAGGCAAAACCCCAGGGTGAATGGAAGGGTGACTGATCCCTTTCTGTCTGATAATGGGGGTATCTTTGACGGAGTTCCTCAAATGTTTGAGGTGATTTCAGCAATGGATGCAGACCTGCTACATGTGCAGAATCAGTAGATCCACCCAACTCCTGTTGATCAGTAAAGGTGTGTGGTCAAGTGTCTGCCTGTCAATACTTTCATAAGTCGAGGCGAGTGATTGTAGCAATAAATGACTTTATAAATGTAGTGAATGCACTTTAACTTTATGTATCGGCACTTAAAAAAGATAATAAAAAGATAATGGAGCATAAAAAAATTATGAAATGTTTACAATGAACTGTGATCTATAATGAATTAAAATGCTTTTTAAACATACAGTTTTAAGTCAGGTACCAGTGAAGAGATCCTGAAAGGCCTGAGGTGAACTTGTCCTTTGGTGAGACAGTTTAATGTCCCAGATCTGACTGCTCTGAGCTACAATAGTCTTACTGTGATAACTTGGTGATATCCCTAAGATCAGACCAAGAGAGTAATAACTCATCTGTTGGATGTTCAGGCTAGGACAAATTGCATTTATAGTTTATGCTTTGAAAGAGTCTCAAATATCACATGCAGGTTCCTCGATGCAGGAAAGTAAGATACTAATCTAAAATAAAGATGGATTTGACTTTCAGTCCCCTGAGGCTGCACACTTGGATTAGTTCACAATTTAAACTGTTACTGAAAGCAGACATGTTACTTGAATCTAGGTGACATTTGTTACTCATCTCTGTGCCTGCTGAATTAAAGCGGACTTCATCAAACTACAGGTGAGAAGCTTGAAACAAATCAATGCAGTCAACCCACCCCGACCACCACCCCCAAAATAAAAAGTGATTCTGGCTCCGAATCACAGATTTGATAATCAGTTGTTTTTGCATCATATTATGGGGCTGTTTGCCATCATAAGGCTAGAAGCTGGGCCGTAGCTTCTCATTAAAGTCTCCAACACAATCAAGATGTTTCATTTGGAAATTTGTCCATGAATTCATTTAAAATATTTTTGTGTCTCTAATAACCAGAGAATGTCATATCTTCTCTCTCTCTGGCAGTAAACAGACAGGAGTGCCTCAGTTGTGTTACGACTGCAGACTGTTGGTTACTTAACTCTTTTACATCACCAGAAGCAGTAGGACAACATGTCGCCCAGGTGGCCGTCTACTAACAACCTTAGAGCTTCCATTCACGGTTTTATAATTTATAAGGGTGTTATTGTCTTATTGGAAAGCAAGGACAAAAGAGCACCATAAAAAGATAATAAAGAAGCGCAAACTGATTTAGTGGCATCATGAGAGAAATATTTGTTGTGGCAATCCCATTGTTCATTTTCTTTCTGGTATTAAGTCCAATATTCACTCTCAAGTTACCTGACATTTATTAACTCCTACTGGAAGTCACTGTCTCAGTGGATTGGATGCTAACTGCTCACGAGCCATTTGCTGCCAAGGTAGTTTTACCACAGTTTTTTGTTTGCTGCAACATGTAGACTTTTGATGGTACTGTAGACTTTTGTTCTCACATGGATGACAAAAGCACTTGAACAATCTGAGTGTATTATTTGTTCTAAACTTAGAACAGAGCACAACAATCTCGTGCGTTGAAAAAAATTGTATAATTGTAATTGTATTTAATTGAATTGTATAAAGCAACACAAACAATACAATATAGTGTAATGCAGTTAAAATCAAATTTGAATTAAATTGAAAGAACACAAAAATAGTTTCCACTACTGTTTAAAATTAATTGAAATAAACTCATTTGAAAGATTTTAAGTCAGTTTTAGATTGAACAGGAATACTTTGTAGTCATTACAGAAGAAAGTAGGAAATGCCTAACAGGGAAGCCCTGAGCATTTTTCTGCTCATCTTGAGCCTCAGATCAGCTGAAGATTTATTCTAGTCTGCATGATAACAAAGTGCTGCCTCAATGTGTTTTGTTCTGACTCCAGGGACAGGGTCAGACCATCTCGCTATCCCAAGGCTTCTGTGAGAAACCAGCATTTCAGATAAATTTATTCTGGTTTCGGGGCACAGATGGATATTTAGATGAGACATGGTAATGGGTTTCTTTGGTACTGGTGTTTTGAATTGCTGCTGTTTTTACATCCTGCTTTAAAAAGCGGTGATGTATGTCAGAGCACTAGCTTTGATCTTTGACCTAATCACGTAGGTCAGGGTAGAATTTTTAATTCAGGAGTATCGCAGGATGTTGAAGTCTGTGAGTGCCTTGGGGTTTTTTTTTAGAGTTCGCCTTTTTTGGTTGATTGTTTCTTAAAATAAAGACAAGAATAAATTTAATGTTTGTCCTGTGATTGTTTAACTTAAACATTCTACATCTTTTTTACTACAGTATGTTGCATTCTTGATCCAAGTCTCAAGAAGAAGACATCTTGTATATCACTGGGCCTTCTTGGTTAAGCAGAGAAGGTGAGTCCTTTGTTATAACACTTAGGAATTTTATTCACTGCTCATTGGTTAAAATTCACAATATTGATTACTGATAATCAGTCAGTATCAATGACATGATTAGGATTAGGATTAGGGTTAGTCTGCCTAATTTTATAAAATATAATATAATTAAGAAAATATGACAAATATGAATGAGAAAATGTAATTATTCTTATTTGTAATATATCATCTATCTGTATTTATATTTTGGGAGGCTTCACATTTTACGGGATGACGATGGGGTACTCCTGTTTCCCTCTCGTCCAATGAGCTGCTCGGATCGACTGCAGTAATGAATATTCGACACCCCTCACGTTCCCGGCATGCATTGTGGGGGAAGAAAGAGACAGAGAGAGAGAGACATAGAGAGAGAGAGAGAGAGAGAGAGAGAGAGAGAGAGAGAGAGAGAGAGAGAGAGAGTAGGGGGCTCGGCTGGGAGGCTGAGGAGGACCGTGGACCAGAGCGCAGAAGAAGAATCATCAGTACCAGAAGAAGAATAAGAGGAGGTCATCATCCGACACTTTTGTGATCGCTGACATCCTCTCAGGTAAATTTCCTGCTCTTTTCTCACTCCCACGTTTTTTGTTTTGTTGTTTTTTTTTTCTGCGTGAGTTTCCTGCGGCCATCTGTTCTTGTTGGAGAAACCTGCCACCCCCCCGCCACCCCCCCCTCACAACGAGACTACTCTCTTCCGTTATTAAAATAAAGATGAAATGTTGTTGAAAATATATAATGTTGTGACTCGGATGTGGTTGGACTCCCGGCCGGGCCGCTGGGTGATGTGTTCGGGTGGGTTTGTCTGGGATTCCCTCAACCGTGTCTGCAGCCATCAGTCTGGTGTGTGTGTGTGTGTGTGTGTGGGGGGGGGGGGGGGGTCTGTCTCATCAGGACCGCGGATTAGGATGATAGTTTATTCCCATTTATGATCATCAGATTTAGAAATGTGAAGCAGATAATCAGCTCTGCTGAAGATAATGACCAGCTATTTAATGATGCATCTATCTTTATAAATGGTGCACAAACATGTTATTTACTGCTCAGTGGAAACAGGCTGCGAGCACAAAATGGATATTTTAACACATAATTGTTTAATTAATAGAAGATTTAAATGTCTAGGACATACATTTACATTTTCCTAATTTCACTGGCCTTTAGCGCTTTGGCTGCTCAATGCTTGATCAGGTTCATGTGCTGGTTGTGCTTCTTTAGAGAATAGCATGCAGTGAATTTTGGGGGTTTTTTTCAGCAAAAAATAAAATAAAAAACATCCTCCCTACCCTGATTGTCTTATGACAAAGTTTTTGCAGCTTGCATCACTGACATGCATAAACTAAAATGGCAAAAAATAGAGATGCAAAGGTCGCTTTTGCTTGCTGTACAAGAGAAGTTTGACTTGTGCCGTTGATGCACCAATGTGGTGTTATTCCATTTAAAACATTTCGAAAGGCCTAGAGTGTGTCATAAAATAACTGTAGTGTAAGATAGAACAACCCCCCCCCCCCATATACAGTATCTGAATTGAGAAAGAGGGAAAAAGAGAATTCATGGTTGAAACAAACAAAAGTAGCTGCAAGATTGTAAAATAACAAGTACGCACGTCTAAAATCATCTGTGAATATATACATATATATATGTATATATATATACATATATATATGTCATATATAACGATTATGTCACAAACGTAACGCTACAAATTGTTACAGTTGTGACATTTTTGCACAATTTCTAACGTATCTCAAACATACTAACAAGTAACTGGCTAGAAACAGATATTTGATTAATTGTACACACAACAAAACGTATTATTTTGATTTGAGTCCTTAAAGGTTTACTGACTTGTAGATAATTTGTGTGCGGTTGTGACACGTATTAATATGACATACTGATTTTTCAGATTTTGGAACACACTTTAAAAAGATGAGAGATAATGACTCACCAAGCAGCCATGAGGAACAGGGATGCTGTGTAATGTCCTGGCCAAAAATTCGGTTTTGTGGCTAAAACCAGGTTTCACCCACGTGGTCAAACAACTTGTGTAATGGTTGTGACATAAAAAAGCAAGAGAGTATTTTTTGAAGCATGATTTGTAATTTAAAAAAACAAACAAACTGTAAAGGGAATCTAAATATTTCACATTCTGTTTAAAATAAACCAAACTTATATTGTAAAATATACCATTGGAAAAGAATGAAAACAAATCTTTTAAGTATTATTTTCAGGGATTGAAATTTAGGGGTTGGAGATTGGGACAACTACCCCTCAATAGAAAGTACATAGGAAGGTAGCATAAATGATGATTTTGTATATATTTAGTTTAATTCCTATCTAATTACAGTATTGTGTGTAACTAGATCATAAAATAATCTTTGTAAATATTGAAAGTCTGAATTCTTAATTGTTTTGTTAAATGGTTTTTCTTATTGTGTGACAGCAATTTGCACAAATTCAGTAGAATGACCTATAAGCATACCTTCCACTGAAGGCCATTCTATTTGATATCAAAGGTTGTGAAAAGTTAACTAAACTTCCAGTGATCTATATGATCAGACTGATTCTCTGTAATGTCATTGATCCTTCATATACAGTGGATGCACGCTCCATCTCAGCTCTGGATACTGATAATGACGCTGTACTGTCAAACATGATGAAATATTTATCAGGCCATCGGGAGGCAGACATAACCAGTTATCTATGCAGTCTGCTTCTGCAGCCTCCAGTGATCTCTTTATTATGAAAAGAGAATTTCCAACAGTGACCTTTGTGTCAATAATCAGGTGATTGGATGCTTCTTTGTGCACCAGAATTCATGGAGGAAAGCATCCGATGATGGGAGGAGATTAAACAAGTTTTGGTATTGCAGGGCCTGACTTTCAATCAATATACTGCTGATGCTGTTTATATGGACATTATGCAGCTTGGTAGTCAAAGCTGGGATATGAATAGGTGATGAGTTAAGTATGGCTGAATGTTTGTTCTGACGTTCTGAAAGGAAACGTTTTGTTGTTTCATTCTCTTTCACTTTTGCATGACGGTGATGAAAGATGTGTTTGTATTACTTGTGTTCTTGAATAGTTTGTAGAGCCTCGGTCTAAAACATCTCTGAAGGGCTTTGTCACCGTCACCTCCATATTTTGAGCGATTCTATCTGATCTGTTGGGCGCCCGGCATCTATCAGAAGAAATAAAAACTCCCGCCTTGTTGTCTGTGTGTGTGTGTGTGTGTGTGTGTGTGGATGCTAACGTGGCGTCTGCAGAGAAAGGGACGGTGAGGTCATGGCGCGGTGACTCAACTGTGACTCCTCGCCTCACCGGCTTGTTGCTGCTGCAGACTGTCTTGCAGTGAGCTGGGAGTGTGGCGTTGCTGAGGCAATTTTTGTCACTGCAGTTGTCAAGGTTCACAGTTCAGGGATGAGCCTCATCCTGATTGGCTGGATCTAAAGAGGAAAGCAGCTGGATTCAGAGATTTGTGTTTAACCATTGTTTTGATGGAGGTCTGCACGAGGTAATAAGCTGTGATCATAATTATGACTCCATTATCTTTTTACGTGGCCGGTTGTGTTTGTCCTATTTGAAGAGAGATGACTGAAATAGATGCATTTCACCAAAAGCATTTCAAAGCTTTTGTGTGCAGTTTGAAGTTAACAGCCTAGAAGCCTGATAGTGTCCTCACCCGGTGGGGTTTTACAAGGTTTACACCAACTAACCAAATAAACAAATAAAATAAAGTTTAAATAAATAAATAAAATAAATAAAATAAATAAAATAAATAAAATAAATAAAATAAATAAAATAAATTAAATAAATAAAATAAATAAAATAAATAAAATTTAATTTAATTTAATTTAATTTAATTTAATTTAATTTAATTTAATTTAATTTAATTTAATTTAATTTAGGGCGGCACGGTGGCGCAGTGGTTAGCGCTGCTGCCTCACAACACGGCGGACCCGGGTTCGAGTCCCGCTCTGTGCGGAGTTCGCATGCTCTCCCCGTGTCTGCGTGGGTTCTCTCCGGGTTCTCCGGCTTCCTCCCACCTCCAAAAAAGCATGCGCTTCAGGTTAATTGGCCGGTCCCAAATTGACCATAGGAGTGAGTGTGTGTGTGAATGTATGTTTGTTTGTATGTGGCTCCGCGGTACACTGGCGTCGTGCCCGGAGTGTCCCCCGCCTCACGCCCTGAGACTGCCAGGATAGGCACTGGTTACCCCGCGACCTGCGTTAGCGGATTAAGCGGGTTGGAAAATGAATGAATGAATGAATTTAATTTAATTTAATTTAATTTAATTTAATTTAATTTAATTTAATTTAATTTAATTTAATTTAATTTAATTTAATTTAATTTTATTTAATTTAATTTAATTTAATTTAAATTTAATAAAGAGCAGGCTTCCACGCAACCTCCCACAACAAATCAACATCTTCCTTGTTCGTCACTGCATTGTGATGTTGAATTCTGTAACATGTAGTTCTGTTTTTGTGCAGCTCAACCCTGATGTGATGGAATGGACTAGTTGAAAATGGTTTCGAGACAAAATTCAGCAAAACATTTTTTTTCTTCATACATATTCTTTGCTTCACCAGCATTTGTTTCATCCACCTGACCCATTATGGTCTGTTAGAAAGATTTAAAGAGCTGGCCAACAATAGCGAAAGGAATTAGGATGAGATTCATTTGCTAGCTTTGGTGAAGCAACAAATTATGAAGGAGATCACGGTTGGTGGTGATTTAAAATTTGAAGTTTATTTTAGAAAACCTCAACCTGGCCAGTTTATTGTAGTGCAGGGAATAATTGGATCTTTATTTGTGGAGCTGCTTCGAGTGGAAGTCTTTGGAAGTGGGGATCTAATGATCTGCTGACTCCTCTCTGAAAGCATTTCCTTTCTGCCATCCAACTCGATGACCGTACTGTACTGCATTACGCCAGGTTTGTGTCATCTTTGCAGTGTTTTGGGGTCCAGGTCCTCATCCTTACACAATGTGGAGGGGGTCTGTACCTCCTCTCTGTTGTCTGTATCCTTACTATGGTTGTGTCTTTAATTAAGGCACTGGATGTGTGGATTGGAGTGCATGAGAGAGATGTCACTTTGTATTTGTTGGTTAAAATAATACACAGACCGATTAGTCAGCATTAGTCTAATCAGCATTAAGAGCTTGTTGACAAGTTTTTTCAAGTTGATATTATTAAATTCCTGATGTAGATCCTGAGTTCAATGGCACTCTTGTTAAGTGTTTCTAATTCTGATTCTAATTCAGTCATGATAATACTTAACAAATATCACAGTAATACATTGTCATCAAGTGCAGGTATTTTGCTGCTGCTGGATTCTCTTAGTCATGATAAACATTTGTGATTGGTGGCCTACCTCTTGGATTTGTAATTTTCATTTTTTTCTTTTTCTTTTTTTTTTGTAAATGAGCAGAAATCTGAAACAAAATGCACTTGCCGGCAATATGAACTCTCCTATTACAGGTTCAATTCAGATCAATGCACAATTCATCTGTTCAATTCTGGAAGCAATCCTAGCAGAAACACTAAGATGATGACGGTGTTGGATACAGTGATGAGTCATGATGCTGACTTCACTGATTCTATGCAGGGTGTTGACAGAGGAGGGGTAACTAAACTGTACTAATACTGTAAAATGTAACATGAACAACTCTACAGTATGTAATAAATGAATAATTGAATTTCTCTATGCTAATGTATGAACAAATATGAGTGTTGGAAGTTCATCATTTTACTTCAAACAATGTGGATTGCATTAATATCTAAAAAATGCTGTGGCTATAAACTCTGCATTTTAAATTTTTTTTAGCTGCAGTGAAATAATTTTAAATGCACAGATGTTAACATCATTTACTGCTTATCTGCATATTCTCACACAGGTGGAAAGTTAGATAATGTTTCTTTCAAAAAGTGAAGAAAATTGACTTTTTCTTCAATCTAAATAAACATTAGAAATGAAAAAAAAAAACCTTAAAATAATTTATTCTACATGCATGGTGTGACCCGAGATATCCAATGATCTGAAAATACATTAATTACATAATTTGAAACACGCTGCTTTGTAGCATAAACTTGAATGTGTGTTAAATGGCAAATTAATTTTGCATAATTTTGGAAATATAGGATAATATTTCCATGAAAAAGGAAAGAAATGTTAAAAAAGAAAGGTAATGCGTGTTCTCAACAATTAGTCAGCCATGTGGTTCCAACAGTCTCTGGTGTGTTAGTTCACACAACAGCCTCTCAGAATAGATGCTAGATTTGACAAAATTCACAATTAGGTTGCGAAAATCAAAGAGTGAAACATGAAACGCAAGCGAGCAGCAGGAAAGAAACTTTGTCGAGCTGCGCCTTTACCTACCACAAGATTTTTAAATATAGATTACTATTACATAAAATCTGAACACACACCGTATAACAGCAGGGGTCCACAGTCTGTTGTGGTATTATTTTACTTGCCAAAAACTCCTGAGCTATATAATGACGAGTATATATTTGGAGTGCAAACTTGTGATTACTGCTGATCCAAAGTCCGGCTGTTAGACTTTAAGGAGTCAAAAATGATTTGACATAACATCCACATCCTTTCTTTTGATGGTTGGTCCCCATCAAAAGAAAGGATAATCGTAAATATGTGGATGACCCTATCTGATATTCTCATTCCATCACCATTTGCAGTCTCTTTCTGCTTACGCTGCCTCTTAAAACCCTCCATGCTAATGTTTGCCACCAGGTCAGCAGGAACATCTGAGGTTTCCGCGGTTTCTTCTTTGAGTGGCAATGCTACAGACACAAGAGACCGTTTGATGGCATCGGATGAGAAAGTAGTTCATAAGTGGTGGAGGAACCAGAGAATGAGCCGGTGGTGTAACGATAAAGAATTTCATCAGGCGGCTCCGTACCAACGGGACCATGCCGCTGCAGGCTGCTGAAAATGCCGCTGTTGCTGATTATCTTCCTTCAGTCTGTTTTCTATCCTTTTCTGTAACGTGACTAAAGCCCTGCTCTGTCGAAGCTTCGTGGCAGTTGACACATGAGTATAATTTTCAGGAGGAAGCCCCCGTCAGTCTCTAACAGGATGGGATGTTAAATTGCTCAAAGGTACATTACATCTCCCCAGTTCTGGTGGTATTCCATGTGACAACAAGCATCTGCCTCCTAAAAATAACCATGCTGATCACTGAACGCCCAGACCCAACACTATTCTGTGGTTTCACTGTCAGAGACTCAAACCTACTAAAAATTCATTGCACTTCATTCATTGTTTGTGTTGCAAAAGCTGATAGAGTCTCGTCTCCTTCTGTCAGACATTTCCATTATAATCTAAAAACTAGATCAAACACATCAGAGCCAGACGGCCTCGTGTTCGTTGTTACATCAACATCATATACACACAACAGCAGCACATAAAGAAACAACATATTTACTGCAGTAAAGTCTGCACTTGTTAGGGATTCAGAGTTTACCTGGTATTTATTTCTAATTCTGAGGATTTAATAATAAAGGCTGTTTAAATTCCATTAATCTATAAGAATAAAATGGTTCAAGTAATGTGTGTTGACAAACCCTGAGAGAGTAGTCACCACTTTTTTGGGTGTCTTTCAGCTTGTTATTTTGGTTGCACAGCCTGCAGCTTTTTTAAATTTTATTTTAACCTTGTTTTCAGCAAATAGAAAGCTGATGAAAAAAAAATAAATGAAGCCATTGTGTACAAATTAACAGACGAGCAAACTTAGCCACTTGCTGAGGGATACAATTAAGAATTCAGCAAATTGAAATAAAGAGTTTATCTTCAGGTATTGGTGGAGGCTAAAACAAACAAGCTAAGAAAAAAGAATGAGTGACAAACTTTATTTTGAAAACGCCCACAAGCGTTGTTAAAAGGTAGTTTTAATGTCAATTTATTAGCTAGTGTGCAAGCTACAAAAAACTTTTGAAGGTGTTAATCCATTTTACTGTAATACGTCCTAATCCTATATCTGCTGTAACTGTGTAAGAGAGGTTGCAGGTTTGTGGCTGTTTAATTAATTGGTTTTGAATATCTTGTCTTTCCTCACTGGATCATTTGGGGAAAACTTAACAGCTTCTCTCTGGAGGGAGACATGACAGTGTCCTCTGCAGTCCCTTTTGCTGGGGAAAGGGAGCATTCCATTCTACTACTGATGATAAATCTTTAGAGATCAGGTTCACAGATCACTTTCTTGTGGCATCTCTCACTCTCCAGAGCGACTTCCTGTCAGTCATCTGGTTGCATCTGCTTGTGAGAATGAAACATTGGCTCAGCATCCTGTTCTTCCTGGCGTTGACTTTTTGCACCCTTGCTCACCATCTAAAAGACGAGAGGAGTGATGCAAACACCAGACACATCCTCCTGATCTCAGCCAGCCTTCCCTTACTATGAGAGCAGCCTGTTTGTTTTATTTTTTCTGTAAATATGTTTTTATTGTTTTCAGGAAATTTTACAGTGGTATAGTACGCACACATGCCAAAAACATCACCAACTTACCTTCAAAACATTGGGTGCGTTGTTTCTCATGTATATCAAAAATCATCCCTTCCTTCCCATCCCACCCTCGGCAGGCCTAGTCCCACCCCCCACACACATGACCACAAGGTTACATGTAAAGATAAATAAATAAATGAAATAAAAAAATGAAATTATATATATATATAATTTCAATTTCAAGGGGAAAGGAAGGAGTTGTATGTCCACATGCACACAGAGCAGCCTATTTTTAGTCAGGTTTATGCACATCTCTTCCCCTTCACTGGAACACTTGCTTTGTTGCATTTTGATATCTGATCTGTTTCAATGCGTCTCCTGCCAGACTGGGTTAAATTTGTTATGTAACTGGTTCCTTTTTTTTTTTCCAGCTGGCGCTATCTGCTTCACAAAGACATGAACTGGAAATCACTGCGTCTCTGCTGTGTCACTGAGCTACAAGCTAGATCAGGGTTAATGATACAGGAATAACTTTTCAATGCATGTTTTCCACGTAAGTGTTTCAGGTCAATGTGGTCAACTTTGAGAATAAAACATAAGTGAGTGGAATTTTTGTGTTTCTTACACTTTATATTCTACCTACGTTTTATGTATGTCACAATCACGCATCCAGAGAAACAGCTTGCAAATGTTAAAATTTTAATTTCATAAATTGTTGTTATTATTTTCTTATTTTATTCAGCACACACGACAAGCTAAAACAGAATTTGTTTGATATTTAAAAAAGCAATTAGAATGTTGCTCAGTAAAAACAGAGTAATGCAAGCTTTTGCATGACATATCTCTGGCCTCAGATCACTTTAAGCCCAGTATTCTCCATCTGCTGTCCCTGTCCAGATCTGCATCCACTCCCAAGGGAAGTACATGGTTCTTCATCGGGTAAATCCATAAATAGCCATCAAAGGTCGATGGCTGTCTGCTGAGTAGAGTCATTAGGTTTAATGATTGGTCCAATGTGTTTGTGTTGTCCTTTTGGTCATTATGTTGTTAGAACGTTGCACATGTAAAGATAATGATCATTGTGACATAACACTCACACTAGAACCAGGTCGGTAAAAAAAATATTAGAGTACAGTCGTGGTAAAATTTGTGCAAATCCTTTCAGAACTATTTTTGTCACATTACATACAAATAATACTTCTCAGTAGTAAGTATTAGAAACCATTCTCATTGCAATGCATTCAGCGGTAAAGTGGTGTGATGCTAAGACACTAAAAGAGGATTGGCTCCAAAGTTCTTTTCCCGGCGTGATCTTTTCCATTTCTGGTATATAATTTTGAATTAATTGCTTTAATCCAACTTTTCATTCGTGAAACGGGATGTTCTGACTTTGTGAGATTGATAGCAGACCGGTTCTCTCTTTTTGCATCTCCTGTGCAGGATTTCAGACTTGCCTCCCCCTCACCTTCGGCCTGACTGACCCACCAGCCCACCGCCATGAACTACCTCCGCCGGCGCCTTTCAGACAGCAGCTTTGTGGCCAACCTCCCCAACGGCTACATGATGGATCTACAGAGGCCAACCCCTACAGGTTCATCAACCTCCTCTCCCGCCTCCCCGGCCACAGAAAGACGGCAGCCCCCCAGCGTCCCGAGTCAGGCCTCGGGTTCGGCCCCAGGCTTGACTTCGGGCACAGGGAGCTTCCTTAGCTCCTTCTCCAGCGTAGTGAAGAGCGCTCAGGTGGCCCAGAGCGTCGCAGCTGCTGCTCACGCCAAATCGGCAGCGACCGCCACTGAAGGAGCCTCTGCAGGAGGAGGACAGCCACCGAAACCGGTCATACGTAAACCCAAGATCCTGCTGGTCATCGACGATCAGCACACAGACTGGTGAGTGGACGTTTAGTTGAGGTAATGTGTGTGTAGGTGGGTGTTTATGTAATGAAAGAAGAGGCGTCTCCATATGGGTCTCCTGCCTCCAGATGTTTGAATTCAACTTTGGTTCAGATTTGTTTCAGGCCAGGTTCTACTTCAACATACTGTATAGTAAATTAACTACATACTACAGTAATCCCTCGCACATTCGCCCTTCACGATGCCCAGCTTCACCTCATCGCAGATTTTAAGTAAGTAGTCATACCGTACGCGCATTCTATTGGCTGACAGCATCCGGAAGTGCGCTGCGTTCTGAGACTCATGGAACTACATCTACAGTGCGTTTGATACGTGTATTTAAAAAACACTTAAAAGCGCTTAAACAATATATGAGTGTGTGAAAATACAGATATGAAGTGGTTTGATATCAGTATAAGGAAGGCTCATAAACGTTTAAATTACCGTAAATAATAAAATAAATAGCTCATCGCAATATCGCGGAATTTTGTTATTTGCGTGTGGTTACTGGAACGCCTTAACCGCGAGTAACGAGGGATTACTGTATTTGCTTTTGAGTGTGTAATTTATAGTTGATCTCTTTTGACAAATCCTCAATGGATGAGACAGAAAAGCACAGTGTCTTAAGGTCACTTACTCTCCTTACAAAATGGAAGCAACATGACTACAGCCAGGCTACAAGAAGCAGCAGCTGGAAAATACAAGATGGCAGTTAACCTTTCAAAAACTAAGAATGTTGAAATCAAAATGAACACTTTTTTTAACTCACTGAGTCTCTTTCTGGAGTACTTTGAATCTGTATTGCATGCAGTCGTGGTGCTTTTATGAGTCTTCAGAGTTGGGAATGAGATTGATACGACTCCCGTGTTTGTATATATTATACCTGAATCAGAATACTTGTGTGTTAAATCTGAAATATTCTCCGGCTTCGGATCTTAAAGCAAACATTAATTGCAATTCGAATCGTATGTCCTTGGCTTGTGCAGGCTTAAGACTTTCTGTGTGGTAATGAAAATTGTCATGGTAACAGGATGAAGGTCATTTTTTTTTCTTTTTTTGGAGATGACAGAAAAATAAAAAGTTTTATGAGAAGAGATGATTTGATCTTTCAGGAGCAACACACACACACACACGTACACAAACACACACACACACACACACACACACACACACACACACACACACACACACACACACACACACACACACACACACACGTTAGAGGCTGATATCAGCCGTCGTTTGCTGCACATTGTAGAGGAATTGATTTGCAGAGCTGCATTTAACTACTGGTTTGTCATGTTTGTCTTCCTCAATCAATAAATCACTTTCCCATTTCATAAAATGTTATTCTATTCCTGAAAGTCGTTGATAACTTGGCCGCTGTGAAAATTTTATTAGCTATGTCCAATTCTCTGAATTTATCTACACATTTAGCAGAGATTATTGTGCGCCTGAGCCTCAGCATCTGAGGTTCTGTGGAGGGATCAGGTCGGGGTCTACGAATGATCACTAAATTAAAACTCCGAGCTGACAGTTGTGTCAAAAGCACCAAGATTGTACTCATCATTATGAAGAGGCTTCTTTAATCTGACTGGCTAAAATCCTAAAAATACCCATTGCCCTTCACACCCTTGCAATTTTGAAATGAATCGTCAGAAGCTCATTCCAACCCTCCTAGGGTCTGTCCTCTTTTCTGCGGGAACAGCAGGGGTTCATCCACCTCAACAAACTCAGGTACTGAGACGGAGAGCCTTGAGGACACCACGGCTATTGCCTGGTTGCTTCTTCAAGTAAATCCTGTGACAACACATATTTGATCATCTGCACCCACAACAGCAGAGTGAGAAAGCTTTTTTTTTTTTTGTTGCTATTTTAAAATTGGTTGTTAGCCAATATGTAGGACAGGTTTTGTAATAATTCTAAACATACTAGGTTTAGACATAGCGGATGCACAAATAGCCTCAACTGCTCCCAGATGATCACTCCCTTTTTAAAGTAACCTTTAGCTGTGAAAAGACAAGATGACGTCACGGTCAGCCACAAATGGCTCATGTACGTGTCCAGCAGGGGAATGAAGTCACTGAAAGAGTTATTTGTTCTGTTCGATCCTCGATCTTCACAGAAGAAGGATATGACTGTGTATGTGCATCAACTAATTGTGATTAATTTAGGTTTGTTTGATTTGCATGTAGGCTCTTACCTTTTCTCACCACTGAGGGGCATTCCAGTTCAACTTGAGCATCACAGGGAGCCTGATGAGTGTCCATGCTCCACTAGATAGTGTCTCTGTGGTGAAGTGGAGGTGTGTGGCCGGCAGAGGGGGATGTGTGATCGCCTTAGAATCACACATGAAAAACTCTCCTTTTGAGCTTGGAACCCTCAGCACTCACAGTGGTTGTAATTTAATCAACAGATATCTCTTTATCTGTCAGAACAGGATATCAGACACAAACACTGCCTGAAATACCCTCGATCACTCTCACCGAAGATAGATCGTCGAATGGCACCCGATGGTGGAAGTTCATGTATTTCAACCTAATTTGTACAAAAATCCTTTGTTTCATAATCATAATAGTCAACAGTCATAACAAAACAGTCAAATATGAACACAGAGACAGATGTTTAATCAGTTTTATGAAGATATTATCTCAGAAGGATGTCCTTGAGTCAGAGTATGAGGGTTGAGTGATGACTTCATGCACCGAGATAGGAGTCAGTCTCAGAGGATGAAATGCATTTTTTAACATTCTATATTGGCAGATTTAGTCCTCTTGTTATAGAATTAAAAGATGAGTTATTATTTCACACATCATGAATTTATATAAATGCACAATCAAGGTGCTTAACAGGAGAATTGTTATCTGAAAATAAACTCATTGGTCTTATAAGCACACAGGTCCCCCACTTTGGTTTCCTAAATGTGTTTGTCATAGATAAGCGTGAAAAGGGGTCAATATGAATGATGCATGTGGGATGAATATCAAACAAATTATCCTGCTCTTCAGTGGTGAGAGCTCTTATATAATAACATATCTAAAATTCAAACATTATAATATCAATGTTGTCCCCAATTTAATAAAAGAATGCACTTGATTATCTTTCCTATTTGAAATTCTTAAGTCAAAACACTGATGATCAGTTTGGTTATAAAAACACGTCCGGTTTGTGTCTCAATGATGTTGCACAAAATCTAACAGTGCATTAATGTTTTATCCTTTTATTTCATGTCGATGCAATCATATATAATCTAGTGTCCATGCCTTTACCCTATAGATTATTTGATAGAGTGTTCACTAGCTGTAGCTTGAATATTGTAGAAGTTGTTGAGAGCAGGTGTCAGACTGGCTGTTATCCCACGAGATCTGCTGATGCAGGTCATCAATTCACTTTGACTTGAACCAGTTTTCAACCAGGTACGGAGGTCCAGTTGTATAAAACAGCTTCTGTGCTTTGCTTTTCAGTCACTCCATATTTAAAGTCTTTAAAAAATAATCTGTCTTTTTTGCATTTTATTCCTTCTCAGATATTAAAAAAAAAACATTTTGGTTTCGTACTTGCTTGATTTTACATTTAGGCATATTTGAATTTAGTAGATTGTGACGTTAGCATTTTCACATTTACCCATGGTTGAGGTTGTAGTGTACCCACATATAGAGTCATTACAGTGTCCGCATGTATCAAAGCTGTTTACAATTTCAATATTACATCAGTTTTTCTTATTATACTGCAGTGTTTTTTTCTTCCCATCTGTGGTTTTTCTTTTACAGTACTGCATGTCCTGTTTCATTTTGCTTCATACGCAGAAAACCTAAAATAATATAAACAACATCAATAACTGCTGTAAATATCAGAAAAAATAGATATACTCTTAAAAATCACAAAATATATTTTAGAAAATTCTGTCTTGTTTCTTCATTGCAGTTGGAGTGTCTTTCAGCTGATTATTGTTTTAAATATTAGAGCTTTTTTGACAGTGTCTTATTACTGCCACACAATGAATGATCACCTGTGAGTTTGAATTAACGAATTGATTATATGATTGCTTTATTTCCTTTTTAAAACAACCAGTCAAGTATTTGTTAGCAGATTAGACACTTAATCCTGCTTCACAACCTGATTTGTCCAAAATGTCCCTGACAGATGTTTGCTATGTGGGTATCTCAACATTTAACGACAAATTTTTGAAAAATATGAAGGTCACAGTATATCTGTGACCTTTCTTTGTCTGTTGATTAGTCTTACATGAACATTTTATGGAGGCCACTTCAAAAGGTGCAGGTAAAGCATTGAGTAGCATCTTAACAGTTAAAGTCTGACGCCTGACATAAAAGTAAAACTCATAAGGAAGGCAAACTACTTAGCTGCTGCTTTACCAATATGTAGTAGGTGTCATGTTGTTGGCTATTTCAGTCATAGTGCTTGCTTTTGGAAAATGTGAATCCTTTTGTTAGTTGGAACATGAGGGAAAAAAGAGCATAGAAATTCTAACCTATGGACCAACTTTCAAATTTACTTTTCTACCTTGTAGTGCTGTTTTTACTTTTGAAGCCGACAGTCGATGTTCCTTGCGTCACTGTTTCTATGTATAAAAGTCATTTTTAACATATACAAGTGACACATAATCACCAACAAATCTTCCAGATACTATTTATTTCAAACTGTGCATTTTGTAGGCAGAAAAACAAGCTGTAAACGGGCCTGACATACATCATAAGACCATATACTGTAGTTGGCTCACTTTTTGAAAGATGAGGTGAAAATGGATATTGTGGTTTTACTGGTTGACATGACATCACAACTATATGACCTCAGCTTAAAATTTACAGGAAAAAACAACTCTATGTGATTTGGTAGCAGCTGTTCACTCTTTCCAGAAAGTGGATGTCCAAGAGCACACATTTTCCAGAAATGAAATTAATTTAGGCTGAGAGCGATGTTTCCTCTCATGTTGAATTCATACACGACCTGATTGGAAATTTCTACTTCTCTCTTGGACACAACTCGGCCTGGGAGAGCAGCTTTTGTTTCTTTTGATTCAGAGTTTTGTTCTGGTCCAAAACTGTGTCGATATATTGGTAAACAGTTGTTTATTTATTTGTACATATCCAGCATCTTCACTGCATACTCTTATTTTACTTTATTTTTGTCTCAACTAACTTTGAATGGTAAAATTCCACTGTTTACAAGCTAATTCCAGCAATGTAGTAACATTGTGGACCAAAAGTCCATTTAACCAAAATACAGAGCTAAAAGTCAACAATGGTGGGAAAGGTAGGAAATCACATTCAGACTTGCAGTTCTCTGTGGCCAATCATCAGTCCAGTTCAGCTTCAGGTAACTTTTATTACTTTCGTAATAAATAAATTCTCAAAAAAAAGGGCGAAAAGTTGCCTCACTTCCAGATGAACTACTGATCCTGCTTGGGACCAGTAGTCCTGGACAATACATCGATGATAAAGTGACTATCATAAATAACATTTTAAACTATGTTGTGTGCTGTGTTTTCAAAAATGGAAGCTTAAAATGTATCCATTCTATATCTTTATAAAGCTCCAAGATGCTTTAAAACTTTCTCTAAGTTGTACCAGTGTTAGGGCTAACCTCTATTTGAACTGTTCCTGTTATGCAGGACATGTTGCTAGTCAGATAGTGCAGTCTTTCTGAAAGGCATGGTGAAGGTATCACAGAATGTCTGTCCATCCATCGCTCCCTGCCTTAGGGCTGAATTTCCTCTTGGGCATTCCAGCAGAGAGGCTGAGGTCTCTGAGGAAACGCTGCTCTGTCCTGACAGGCTTGGCCTCCAGCAATGACTGATGCACAATAGCAGTACACAGCTCTGAGGCAAAGTCTCCGAGAGCATCACCGCCACCACTGACAATTCTTCCTTTTCTGTCTCTGTCGCTCTCTCTCTTGTCTCTCTCGCTCTCTCTCAGGCTCATGCGTAAGACCTTTTGCCAAGAAACCGCCAGTCTGTTTGCACTGTGTTCTGAGTGATACAAGCATCTGATTGCTCAATTCAGCCCCACTGCGGCAAAGTGTTTATTTCGTAATGTTTATAGCATAGTAGTCTGCCATCTACATTACTTGGTAATGTAGATAGCAGAGTACCATAAGACTTATTTTGTTACCATGAGCAATAAAAGGGGTTTTTAGTTATATAACCTCTTATATATGTATTTTTATCCATTCATCACCTCATCCTCAGCCAAACAGCCAAAGTTATGGGTCACAGTTTCTGCTGGAACCTATCCCAGCTGGCTATGGGTAAAAGGCAGGGTAAACCCTGGATGATACGCCAGCTCATTGCAGGACCACACATAGACAGACAATGTAGATTGATCAGTTCGCCTAAGCTGCATATTTTTGGAGATGGGGGGAGGCTGGAAGACCCAAAGAGAAACCATGCAGACATGGGGAGAACGTAAAAACTTCCTCACCTTTTTGCTGTGAGGCAGTATTACTACCCACTGCGCCATCATGCTGCCCTATTCTGTATATGATTTTTATTGAGTATAATAATCTATGTTTTACCTCTCACATAGGACGACTGTTGATTGCCAACCAACATAAAAGTACTGTACCCCAAACAGACAAGACGACTGGCACAGCTAGACCTTTTTAAACAGCATGCTGAAAAATAGGGGCCCCATGAGTGTACCATTTGTGTCAAGACAGGGCTTTCATGATGCATATTGAACTGTATTCCACCATCTTAAAAGTATATACATTTTCCACCTGCATTTTACGCTTTGGCTTTCTCATGTGGGATGGCAAAGTCCCCTGTATTACCATCCTTACAATTTCCAACCTCATTGTTAATCTATTGAAAGTGTGCACAGTATTGTAACTTTATCAACACACATTGTTGCTAGACAATATTATTGAGGCTGTAAATACCTTAGGTTACATAGAAGGTGGTAAAAATTCCAAGTAGTGTCTGAAAACCACTCAGAATTTAGTTTTCATGTAAAAATATGTGTCCAGAAGACAAAATCTCAGTCTTTTTAGCAATATTAGTGTGAAAGTGGATGAAAATAGCATCAGGTACTATAACTGTATAAGCATGCTACAGGAGACAGTAGGTTTCATCCACATACTTGACTCATACCCTTCCTTGACTCATACCCTTCCTATCAGTAGTACAAGAAAGAAGGAAGATGTTCTCATAGAGAAAAGGAATTCTGATCCATGGTGTTTATAGAGAGGGTGTGTCCTTGACCCAGAGAAGGACAGTTTTGAGCTCTTTGTGAATTTGAATGTTTACGTTTCAACATGCATGACGTGATTAGACAAATCCGAGAGCCGAGCGGCCTGTAAATTAAATTGATCACTTGGAGTGATGACATGTTCACAATCTCTTGAAATGCATACCAGTCATTTTTAGGTGACCCTGCCTCATGCTCTGGGGTAGTGGTTCAAGGTGACGGGACATTCGCTTTATAGTATGTAGGTCAGTCATGCTGATCATTCACAGCCTAGAGAATGAGACAGGTAGGGACCTAAAGTTCTAACAGATGTTAAGCAGATGATCCTCAGTGACCATAATGAACATTAATTAGCAGACCTGAAAGGACAAATGTAGAGAGGTGAAAAACAAAGAGGCTGGTGGATTATATGAGGCTGCAAAAGGAAACTATGTTTTGGTGTGAGTGGGTTGAGAGGCACTCTAAATCCCAAACAGACTGTCCCAGTAACTGAAGGCCTCTAGCATGTAGCCTACATCCTCAGCAACACAGCTCCAGCCTCAAGCCCTCAACAGATTGTTAACTGTTTCACGTCTGCAAAGGTTGAAAGTTCAACACTTAGGGCCTGAGGACAAAACATGGCTGTAAAAAAGGATGGAAGAGTCAGAAATCCACAGTCTGGGGTTCTCTCAGGTTTTAATAACAATATACATTTTTATTTCATTAAACAATCCAAAAAGTATGAAATTACTTATTTGGATTATGCTAATAAATAAGTATGACCGTCACCCTCACAAGTACCTCACAGTTGAACCCTCAAATGTATCAACTCAATATGTAGTTGTGCTGACTTTTTATTTAAAGTCTTTTGACAACAACCCAGTGTTCTGAACAACACTTTTTTGTTTTATATTTTTGTTCGATGGGGTTTTTCGTGGAATGCATTGTTGTGAAATAATTTTCAAATCATGGCCAATGATTTCACAACTTCTCAAAGCAATAGACAGTACACATGATCCTTTCAATTTGTTCACACACAAGGTCACAGCATGAAAGATACAGTTTTCATGCATCTGAATCTCATTTCCTGATGCCTTGATAAAACTAAAACACATGCTAGCATTCTGTACCAAATGTCCGAATGTCCAACAACTTGGTGGCAATCTTTTGTGCACTGAAACAGTTGCTGGTTCATCAGCTTGTGAATTTCGTCAGTCTCATTAGAGTCATCGTCCACAACCACCAGCATCTGGACCAGTGCATTTTTGGGGGGGATTTATCTTACTGGTGCAAAGGCAAGATACCATTCAGTCAGAGTCTTCCCAATGAATTTCATTGCCAAAGACTTTTCCAATAAAATTTTACATATCAACGTCATGTCACTGGCATAAGTGGCATAAAACTGGACACTGTGGAAGCTGTGGCGGAGAGGAGGACTTTGAACAAACTGTTATCCATCATGGACCATCCCAATCACCCTCTCCAAGACACACTGGACAGACAGCTCCTTTCTCCAACAGACTGCTACATATCCACGGTCGAAGGGACAGATACAGGAAATCACTCCTACCACAAGCGATCGCTCTGTACAACAGCTCTAACATATCAGACAGAGTTCCACCACAGCCTGCTGTGCCAATATGTTTTGTCAATAAGTCCTCTATATTCCATTAGTACTGTACATACTTCTAGTATTTCTGTAATGTTTGTACGAGACTATATATCTTCTTCTGACAGTATTTAATATAAACTTATTACTCTTAATTCTATTCTGTCCCCTATTTATACTTTTTTTTAGCTTTATCTGAATGGCATTCAAGACATGTCTTGAATGCTGCTGCAACATGTGAATTTTCCAGTTTGGGATCAATTAGATCTTTCTGTCTCTGTCTGTCTGTATGTCTGTCTGTCTGTCTGTCTGTCTGTCTGAGTATCTTTACAGAATAGTTGGAGAAATATCTGCATTTCTCTACATCTCGTGTTTAATTAATCTTTGAGAATAAAGTCTCTTGAAAAACCCTGACCTTTTTAAAGTACAGAACTTTAGAATATCAGGGGAGATGAGATGATTGTACCTGGAGCAAGTCATAGGAATCCAGTTACAGGAAGTAATATCGGACAATATTTTAATAAATATTTGAATAGTTTGTTTTGTCTTTTTTTTTTGCAGGTCAAAATATTTCCGAGGAAAGAAGCTGAATGGAGAGTATGAGATCCGGGTAGAGCAGGTATGAAACTTTTCTAAATTTCGTCTGGATAAATATTTTAATGATTAATTAATCTATGAAATGTAATATTTCAGTTTGATTTATTAAATGGAAGAATGTTTTTTTTATTAGCTATTTTTTCCTCCATGGTGTAGTCCGATGTAGAGTAACTTATTAAGAAAACCATAACAGCAAGAGGACTGATTTGCCAGGTGAATTATGAGAACGGCCAACACCAACAGTGTGCAACACTAACTAATGTTAGCTTGGAAATTAAGTCTGCTAAGATCAACAACCAACTGGTCTCCACGACAACAGTGACCCCAACAAAAAGTCTATGCGTCATGCATGTTTGATCAAGATAAAATAGAAGAATGTCACATGTTGTATATGATATTGTGGATGACCTTGAGTTTGCCAGCAATGTACAGTACTTAACATATTAATAGACTGGTGTTCATGTCAAGGACAAGCCAAGGTAAATTAATCAATGTTTGTTTCACTACATGTGGTTCTATACATCACTTCATGTCAGTGTGGTGGATCTCTCTGAAATACCATGCCACGTTTTTTTCTAAATTACTAAGTTTAGTCAGATTCTACTCATCCCGGTTAGCTGCATCTAATCAAATTTTACTTCAAAGGAACAGTTTAATCATAGTGTTAAAGAGATTTTGAAATGACTGGAAATGTGCTTACGGACTTTGTTACAGGATTTAGATCGGAAGCCTGATGCCACTCATGTCTGTTCTATATTCAGAAGGTATTTAGCTTAACATGAACATTGAAATTCGAGGAGAAAATCAACCGTCCATTATTTTTTAAGCTCACTGACACATTATCTCCATTTTTTGACCTATGCAAAAACACAGAGGAGAAAAATAATTGGTGGTTTTACACCTTAGAAGAAGCTTGTGATGGACTTTGTTTAAAGCAATTGTGCAAATAATAGAGAAATAACAGAGAAAGTTCACATAAAAATGTGTAAAAGTCTAGACATAAAGTATTTACAGTGTGTAGATAACATTTAATTGAGCTCAAATAACATCACCTACATCTGCAAGCCATTGTTGAGACTGAAGCTGTCTTTGAAATCTAGAGGTGGGTTTTTATTAGTGAGAAGAAAAAAAAAAGAAACCGCAAAAAGCTGCACCAGTGAATTTATATCTTGCTTCCTCAGATCTCTGCTGTTGTGGTCACATCCTTTTCTCAGGCAGGATGGGGTTAAAATATGAGTCAAGATCACTTTTAAAAGAAATACTGTGTCGTCAAAGATATTGAACACCAATAAAACTGTAAAAGAGTTGATTTGACCCCTTAAGTCAGTTCAGTAGTCGGGGAGAGCCCACAAGCCACTCCAAAGCTGGGCTACAGCTAAAGCTGACCTACTTATATCTAGCTGAACCTTTCACTTTCCCAGAAGCCGTCCATATTGACAATAGCAACCTGTCACTAATTGCCTTCAGCAGCCAGACTTTGTAGGTCGCTGGTGCACCATGCTGAGAGTCTTAAGATGATGGAAACCCAATCTCTGTGTGAAGAGTTGGCAACATGCTGAGTTGAACCCTGTAAGGGGATGACATGATAATAAAAGCAGAGAGACCCAGTGAACCTTCACATTCTCTCCAGTCCCACATTTTCTTTTGTTTTAGTACATCTATACAACAGACATCCTGACATTGACTTTTTACCATAGTCTACGCCAACACTGATGTAAACAAAGACATTGTCCTTCAAAGGTCTTTCTTAAATTGAAACTACGTACCATGTAAATGTACAGTATATACTGCGTATTTCTATGGTTGTAAAAAGAAATTGTGATTATTTTTGTCCAAGTTCAATGGGTGTTGTCTTTTCCCAATATGCCAGCTGCCATTTATCATCCTTTTAAAGCTCTCTACACTAATGTTCACAAGCCTGAAACTCTTCTCTGGCTTACTCGTTGCCATATAAGGCACCATCTTCAGACTCACTACAGCATGTGATGCTGCAGCGGGGAGGCGTGATGCCAGTCCATATGAGAGAGACAAATGCTCTCGCCTCGATTGTTCAGTGTAATAGCTCTTGTAACAAGGCTACCTTGTCACGTGTACATTCCACAGACAATTCCAAAGAAAACAATGGCTAAAACCATTATTGTGGATCATTCGCTCTCCTTTACGTGAGCGCCCTTAAATTAATATTTTGCAGACATCTGAGTTCCTGTGATCACCGGACAGTTCTTCTTTTCTTAGCTGAATCTCGTGTAGCACAGCGGTGGTGCTTTTCTTCGCTTTTGAATAACAGACGAAACAGGCTGGAATCCATTGTTGTCTTGCAAAACCATGAATTGTGTGTAGTAATTCTTGATGCCGAGTGCCAAAATCATGTAGAGCAATCCTCACAGGCACTTTAATATAACAACATACCTTTTTTTGTTCTAAATTTCAAAAAAAAAAAAAGCACAGCCATAAAAATAAAGAGAAGCCTCCTTCTGGTGTAACTTCAGGGCCAAATACAATAAAGTCTGTATTGCTCAACATGAGTAGAGTGAGGGTTTAGATATTAACTTCTTTCACTCTCACTCACTTAATCTTTTGAGGTTTATATGGAGATTTCCCTAACATCAGCACTGTGCTTACACATGGGCATTTGACTCACTTAAAGGAACAGTTCACAAAAAATTAAACATTACTTTACATTTATTGTCTACTCTTTACCATGACAGATGAATCTCAGTTGAAACAATCTACAAAAACACTTCTGGAGTTTTTGGAGTTTTCCAAAAAACAAAATAGCATTGAAGCATTCCAGTAAAAAAACAAAAAAAGGTGTGGACTTAAACATATAGAATAACAAAAAAACAAATAAAAAAAAAACATATTCTGTAGTGGGATCATGAGCTTGTAAGTACATATATGAACCACTAGATGAGCTGCAAAATTCTCAATTTAAAGTTTGACCCCCAATTCCAGACAACTTGTATACTACTTTTGTTTCATCTTCAGGAAGTTATGTTTCACACTATGTAGGTAGATACTGTAGATAGAAGACAATTCAGCCCATCGACGCAACCAATTTGTTGTCACATATGTTCATATCATTATTTACAGTGTCTGGATTTATTCCCACTGGTGGTGTGTTGTAGAGGTCTTTGGAGTTCAGCCGATTACGTGTTGCTTGCAGTGTCTTTGCACGCCTTTTAAATGTGAGTTTCATGACTGCATTGGCCTCTTGAGCTGAGGCGTTTTGTGCAGAGAATTAACACATCTGGAGTCAGTTTTTGTAGTTTTTTGGGTTTTGCCAGTGGGGTCTGATGTACCAGATTAGAAATGTTTGATGTTATGTTAACCAACTGAACCCACATAAGCCAGGTGTAGGTGGAGAGAGCTAGAAGATTAATTAGCCCTGGGAGAGATGTTTTCAACAACACAGAGAAGTGCCTCCATTTGCTTTGCTTAATGCAATGCAAGAGCTATGCACACAATAATTTGTTATAATAGACCATAACATATAGATAGTGGGTGTTCACTTAAAGTGTGGACAGACAGTGAGTGACATTTAATGCCTTGATGGAGTGTTCAAAGTATGAGAGCTGTGTTGATGTCTGGCAATGAGGTGACAGCTGCTTTACGCTGTAATCTGATTTATTATTTTGATGTTAAATGTCAGAAGAACAGCAAGGCTAAAGAGTAGTTGTTTTGAAAAATAAAAATGTAACAGTTGCCCTTAAAGGGCTGCGTTGCTTCCATAAATGGTCTCTCTTTTTATGGACTCTGGTGCAGCTAATGGGCAAAGTACTAGTACTGAATTCAGCAAAATATAAAACTGGTTTGATATTTTATAATTGTCACAACTCAATGGTGCTCAAAATATGGAGGTAAAAAAATGTCAATATGTTTGCCAGCTGCAGCGAAAGTTTCTTGTAGACGTGATGATACCCGACAGAAGGCCGCCAAACAAACTGCCTGTTTGCTACCCTGCAGTCGTAAACACTGCAATTTACACAATTGGACAAATTAAGTAGTTAAATTTGAACGGGTCTGTTGTTTGTGAAAGAACAAGGGCTGTTCTTTTGGGTTGCCGGACCATGTGTGGTTCAGGTCGGCCAGATCAACATCTGCTCAGCAGGTACATGACCTCAGCACTAACCACGCTGCAGTCACAGCAGTTCACAGGCAGTGGACTGAATGTTATCCGCACCCTTCTTTGGATGGTATTTGCACATGACGTAGGGCATCTGGGTAGATCTTGCTCAAAATGGGTAATTTGGTTTGATGATTGCTGTAGACATTCAGCTTACACAGCTGTCTTCATATCTCCTGTTGCCCTGTGACATTTATCATCTATCATGGATTTCAACTTTTAGTGCCTCGATGGATTGTGTCACTGCTGTTAAAGGTGGGAGTGATTAGCACCACATACATTACTTCCTTGTGGTGCACATGAATAGACCACTGTACCTCTCACTCCTCAATTGCATCAGTGTGTGATTCAACCAAGCATATCAAGAGTACAAAATGGTTGTCTACCATCTACAAATTAAATACGAGTCTACTTTGACGCTGCTTTCTTCAGCTGACAGTCAGTTTGTTTCAATTGATACAATATTAATACACCAACTAATTTAACCACCTACCTACAGAACCAATACCCGAATGCATTTCATCTCCAAGATGTCAGATGAACTTTTTTAACTGATTCCTCAAAGGATAGCCTTCAACTTTAGCAACAGCTGTTGCCATGCTTTGACTTGAACCAACCCTCAACTAAGTCTACAACTGCCACGAAATACAGTATTTTACATTCACAAACTTTTCATTAGGAAAATATCAGACCTGTCACAATATTTAAAGTTACTACTATTATCTTCTTTTGAATATTTTGCTTTCTTTCTCGATTGTTTTTCAAATTATTTGCAAGTTGTTTGAAAAGCAGCCTGACTGAGTCCTCTGAGTTGTTTTTACCAGATACTGTTTACATTTCAATTCTTGACCGAACAAAAGCCTCCTCCTGAACCTCAGTGACATGCCTTAGTCCAAGTCTAAAAATACTCACAAACATTCCAGATGAGCTACTCTTGTGTGGTGTTTACTGTACTGCCCACAGGTTCACGTGGATTGCAGTCAGGAGTGCACATAGCTCTGCAAGGATAAATGAGGCTTGACTGTAAATTCCTCTGGCAAAGTTAAACCGGTACCTTAGACCACAGTTAACATTAATCACATATAAATATTGATCGATCTATCTAGAAATCTCATTCATTCATTCATTCATTCATTCATTCATTCATTCATTCATTCATTCATTCATTCATTCATTCATTCATTCATTCAATTGTTCCTGGTTGTGAGAATGTTCTTGAAATCCATTTCATACTGATTATGAACATTCTCTATAATATAGGGTAGATAGAGATTAATTACCCATTCATTTCTCATGACACAACTGTAAAAAAAACACCCATATTGTATTACAAATTTGTTATTTGCCATGTGAAAACAAAGCCACACAATCGACATTTTAATCTTTTGAAGCAAATTGAATCATTTGCACAACTTAATGTCACATTAATTAATCAGTGCCCCAATATAAACACAAATGTTTAACATTTTACTTTGCTAAGATTACTGTATTGTAAATAACAGTTGGGTAGAATTGGAGCAAACATGACAAATTGGAAAATCTAAAAGAACAGAAAGCCTGAAGACATAAACATAATTCTGTTCCTCCATGTAAATTCCTTGAAACCGTTATTGAGGTGAGAAGAATTGACTCTGGAAGTGGTTGTCCCATGTATCACTTCCTGTTTTCCTTTCCCAGGGCAAGAGCTGCTCCTAGACAAGTGTCTGAATGTATTACCATGATGGTAACCATGGCACAGTGAAAGGCTTCCCATCCTGACTTTTGGACCTGTGCCCTGCACCAGCCACTCCATCTATTACTGCCCAAATGACTGTGGTTGTTATCGCTCCCCTTACATGGAACCCGCCAGTCAGAGAGGACACGACATGTTCTGCCCTTGCCAATAAATTGCCCACTCTTTGTTTTTATGTACTCGCAGCAAAAGTCATCGTAGGTCCATGTGTTTGGGATGGGGTTTTATTTAGGAGATATACTGATGGAGGATGTGTAGTTGCGTTTGACTGTGAATTTGGGTGTGTTATGATTTTGTTTTAGCAAGGCATGCCCTGAAAAGAACACAGATGTTTCTCTTAGAGGAAGGGATCACTAGATAAGAGCTGAGAAAAGGAAAAGAGCCAAGTGTATGTCCTTGAGGCACATTGAATATGAGTGGCGCCTTATTGTCCCCTAAATAAGATTACGGTATTTACTCGCCCCCTGCTCTTCCTCGTAGAGTGCAGCACATTAAATAAAAGAGGTGGGTGGGTTTTTTCTCCTGGCACAAACCCCCAGTTTTGTTACACTGGCACATTCTTGTTAAAACCTTCTGACTCCCCCATACAGTTTACATAGACCACAACACTGGATGAAAGGGAAACTAATCTCTGGGAGAATATTGCTGATTATATGTCTTTTTCATGCAGATGAAATTGCTTGAAGTCTGAAATGATGATCAGTGTGAGAATGTGACGAGGATAGCAACTTAACTTGTAATGCAAATTGGTAGGAGTTGGATGGAGCTGCTAGTCCGGTGTACATTGCTTTCAAATCCATCTATGTTGTGTTTTTGGATGGATGATCTATATGAGACTGTTGTCTGTTGATGAAGAACTTCTTCCTAAATAGTAATAAGGCTATCACAGCCTTGGCTCATGAGGACATGTCTCATATCCAGACTTGCTTTTTGTTCTGTTATCCGTGGGTTTTGTTTTCTTCCAGTGTAGTTTGAGTTGCTGCTATATACCTTATATGATCTTTATAGCATCAAATTATTTTATTTGCCACTCATGATTTTGTATTACTCTTATTACATGCAGCAAGACCCAAAGTAGGATGATGTTGATCTGTTTTTGATTTCTACCAACTCCTGATGAATTTATCTGATGAATTCATCTAGATTTTTAGCTGCGTATTGTTCCATCTAATTCTACAGCTTGTTGCTAACTGTACTTTATACTGTTACCGGGTTAGTTGCAGACAGTAGTATTTTCAACAGTAAATTTGAAAGGTAATTTCCTGAGTTTTCTTTGATGCATTGCTAATAAAGAAATGTTGATCTGATTAACTCATAGATGTATTTGCTAAGACTGAAATCAAATCAAAAACAAACTGAAAAAATAAATAAATCTGTAGTTAAGATGAAGCAAAAAGGCAAAATTGCAATACTTGGCATCTATGCAAGAAGAAAACTTTTTCAGAGTTCTTGATTTAATACAAATGTGAAACCACTATAAAGTGTTACATGCTGTGCAATCAGTTTCCTATTTATTTATTTACCCAGTCATTCCAGAATGTAATCCATCGACCCTTGAGTCACAAATGTATCTGATTATCTGACTGTCAGATGCTATTAGCCATGTGTTATCCATGTGTGGAAGGGTTCACTCCAAAATTAAACGGCATCCTCTTGAGAAGAAATATGCTGTCAGATGTCTGGTTTGAAGTATTTCAAAAGCTTAAATGATTCATATGCAAAAAATAAAGTCAACATCTGAAGATACCTTTCATAAAATCGCATCTAAAGTCTGAAAAGCCACAGCATACTTGCGGAAGTTGATATTATCTTCAAAATACCTCTTTTTAAATGTTGGTTAAGAATGACATTCTGTGATGTAATTAGTACTGTAGAATTGTCAGTTGAGTGAGACTTTCTCACCAAAAGTATCTTTGAGACACAGGATTCTTTTTTTTACAGCATGAAGCTGGTGTCAGTGATCGACTGTCCTCCCTCGTTGACTCAGTTTGTGACTAATCTCACACACAAATGAAAGGCAGCCATGCTCTCTTTGTACTCTTAGGTTTGTTATTTGTCATGACAAATTGAATTCTTGTTATTTACTGTGTCAACAGGCTGCTTGTTTAGCATCCATTAAGTACTTTAAATCAGCGTCACTCCTCATACCTAAAAGTGACATGACCACTAGCAAATGGCAGCTTTTCATGTTTGATGTCAACAGACTGCTGTTTAGCATCTCCTCCAGGACTTTCTGCATCTGGAGTTTACAGTGATGCAGGGTTTGAATACTCTCAAGAAAAATGAGATATATGTAGTTTGACAGTGTGTTGTATTTACTGAAACCATTCTCTGTGAGCCATACAGCCGTCAGCAACACTTTACGTCTGCTTGTCCTCTGAGGAGACTTGAAGTATATTTGGAGCTGAAGTCCAGGTACTTGTTTCCAAAGGGAACTCAAAGAGATGTGTAAACACATGACCAGTCAAACGTTTGGACACACCCTCTTATTGAATGGTTTGCCATATTTTCATGACTATTTACATTGTGGATTCTCCCTGCAGGAAGTAAAACTATGAATGAACACATGGAATTAGATACTAAAGCAAAAAGTGAAATAACTCAAAACCTGTTTATGAATTATTATTCTTTTCCTTTCGGCTTTTCCCTTCAGGGGTCGCCACAGCGAATCAGTTGCCTCCATCTAAACCTGTCTTCTCATCCTCTTCTCTCACACCAACTACCTTCATGTCCTCTTTCACTACATCCATAAACCTCCTCTTTGGTCTTCCTCTAGGCCTCCTGCCTGGCAGTTCAAAACTCAGCATTCTTCTACCAATATATTCACTATCTCTCCTCTGGACATGTCCAAACCATCTCAGTCTGGCCTCTCTGACTTTACCTCCAAAACCTCTAACATGTGCTGTCCCTCTGATGTACTCATTCCTGATCCTATCCTTCCTGGTCACTCCCAGAGAGAACCTCAGCATCTTCATCTCTGCTACCTCCAGCTCTGTCTCCTGTCTTTTCCTCAGTGACACTGTCTCTAGACCAAACAACATCCCTGGTCTCACCACATTTTGGACACCTTTCCTTTCATTTTAGCTGAAACTCTTCTATCACACATCACACCTGACACTTTTCTCCACCCGCTCCATCCTGCCTGTACACGCTTCTTCACCTCTTTTCCACACTCTCCATTGCTCTGGACTGTTGACCGTAAGTACTTAAAATCCTCCACCTTCTTGATCTCTTCTCCCTGTAACCTCACTCTTATATAAACTAATGGCTTTAATTGCTAATTTGAAGGTCCTACTGCTACCTACCTATTTATATTTACAAGGAATGTTATTAACCGGTTTGGGACCTATATTTTTTTGTTCTCACCAGCTCAGGAACATCAGTTCATGGGTGGAACGTATAACCGGAAACCTTATAATTCTATTTCTGTTCGGAACGAGCCGATTGGCAAAACATTCTGGTTCAAAGCCCTGCTGTTCCATAAGGCTGTCAACTGGGAAACCAACCAGACTTCTGCACAACACGACTGATGGTCCCATCTCATTTAAGATGGAAAGAAAAAAGCAAATGAATCTTGATAAGGCACACTAGTTTGCAAAGATGTCAAAATAAAGGGTTGCTACTTTAAGAAATCTATACTATAAAACATACTTAGAGTCCTTTAACAATATTTTTTGCTACAAAATTACACAGAATATTATACATAACTTTGCTTTATAGATTTGATATCTTCAGTGTAAGCTGCTGAATGAGAAGGTGTGGCCAAATATTTGGCTGGTACTGAACCTGGAACAAAATAGGATCTGTTTATTATTTCAAAGCTAAGCCTTTGACCCATCCAGAAGTGAGAGATTCACTAACTTGGCACAAAATGTATAATTTTGTCTTGCCCAATATGCACAATAGCCTTTTCTCTTGCTCCTGGTTGTGATATGTCTAATCCACCCCAGAGAGATGGTGAAACATCCTGATTTTCAGTTCATGTCCTTCTTTCATTTAAACCCCTCATTATTTTAGGCTGCACATTTGCTGTCAGACAAAGCTTCCATAATGTTTGTTGAATCCAACAAAAACAACTGCTTTCTTTCTCTCTCTCTCTCTTTCTCTCTCTCTCACTCCATCCTTGATCTCTCGAGCTAATTTACTTGCTCTCACAGGTCTTTTTGTACAATCATATGGCCACAATTGGTCTTTGTAGTTGTTTGTATGTGCTTTTGGATTACATGATCACAGCTGGATCTTCTCCGATCCACTTGGGTATTGCACAATGTTGAACTAGAAGGACATTGAATGGAGTTCACCTCCGCCAAGGCCAAACGTATCCAACACATGTCTGTTTAGCTTTCCAGGCTGATGTCCCCCCTCTCCACAAAGTTTGCTGCTTTCCACTGTTTTCTGTTTACTGTTGAGTTTGTGAAATTGAATTTGACAAGCAAACCTTCTAATCAGCAATGAAAAAGTAGCTTATTTTTTAGGAGGTTTACGCGGCAGTGGCTTAGATGGTAGAGCGAGCCGTCCAATGATCTCAGGATTGGTGGTTTGATTCCCGCTCCCGCCTAGTCATTTGTTGTTGTGTCCTTGAGCAAGGCACTTTACTCTCCTTGCCTCCACCAAGGGACTTGCTAATGTGTAAATGTGTGTGATTGTTCCAGTGGTGGTCGGAGGGATTGTTGGCGCAGATTAGCTCCAACGTTTCCATCAGTCTGTCCCAGGGCAGCTGAGGCTACATATGTAGTCTACATCACCAAGTATGAATGAGGAGTGAATGAATAATGGATCCACTATAAAATCATCTTTAAGTGTCTAGAAAAGTGCTATATAAATCTAATCCTTTATTATTATCATTATTATTTGAAAAAACCCTGCTTTGCACCTTAGTTTAGAATTGTGACATACAAATGGCATAGCACCTCTCATGCTTTGTAGGGGTAGGGCGTAGCTCAGTGGTTGGAGCACAGGACCCATACATGAGTTCCACCATAGTCATTTGTTAATTGTTGTTTGTCTTCCCCCGACATATCAGAGGAGAGGTGACTCTCCTCTGATATGTCGAAGAGTCTCCCCCCAAAAAACTAAAAACAAAGACACGTTCTTAGTAGCACATGTGACCCAATGGTGACATCACAGTGCACTGATGCACCCTATTCAGGCACCTCTTCATCCCATGATATCTGCAACTTTTGTACTGTCAGTGTTATTTTGACATGCATTAACTGTGTTCTAACAAAATGTACGAAAGTAAAAGAATGAATATATGTTGAATTAAAAACAAAATGATTATTTCGGTTTTTTAAGAAGCATCCTTGTTGATGGGGCAAAAAAGACGTTCATTTCAGGAGCTTTGGCATCAATCCATTCTTTTGATCCCTAAGGAGGAAAATTGAAATGTCTGTCTCTAATTCTTGTCCATCCAGTAAGTCCATTCCCAGAAGTCGGCTTTCACCCATCCTTTCGAGTATCTCTGGGAGTTTGACTGAGTCTTTAGGTAGCTGGGCTACGGCCTTTCACAAGACTCGCGCTGTCCAGGAGGCCGCACACTGGGGATAACTCAGTTTGCCTCCTCTCACAAACTTGCTGTCTCACTTGGCCTTCTTTTTGTTTCTTCTGTGCAATTGTAGAAATGTGAAATAAAGCTATCCTGGAAAAAAATATTGTCTATTTTTTTGTCGGTAGTCAGAGAACCTTCCGTAGTTTGTTTCTTTCGTAGAATCTAATATCAGGTTTTGTTTTTTTTTGTGTTCCCCAGGCGGAGTTCTCAGAGATCAACTTGGCTTCGTATGTTAACTCTGGGTGTATGGTGGACATGCAGGTCAACAAAGGTGGCACCAAAGTGGTCAGGTAAGAGGCTCAAGAACAGAAAGGAGCATGAGCACTTTGATGCATTTGCCCAGACAGTCTGTAATCTGCCTCAGTGAGCCTGCACAAAGGCTCTTTTTCTCAGTGACAGGTATTAACAAGCAATAGCGCTTGTACTCCAAGAAATCAAGGCTGCAATGTGAATACGCCAAAACAAAAGAAATATGCTACTTACCTTTTTTAAAACCATAATGGGAAATTTAAGTGGCAATGTTGAAAAAGGGGTTGAGAATTTTGTCACTGTTGTCATGGAAAAATATCGTATGATTTCCATTATGCAATTGTAGTTGCAATGGCGGTACTGTGTAGAGGAGTTCAAGAAAAGAGCAGCTATTGTTTGTGCTGACAATACTGACAACTGCTGTCACTTAATATATTATAAACATGTGCATGTAGCCATCGCCTTTAAATAACCACGGCAAAAAAAGTTCCCTTAATATCAAGCAGATGATAGATTTCTGTTTGTGGGACTATTGGAGTGTGTCGTTTTGAGTTTTCACCATGTAGGGTGGTAGTAACCTCTGACCAGCAGCAGCTAGACAAGGAAAACTGGGTATTTCAAAGAAATACTCTCTTACATGAGGTCGACACCCATGGAGATGCTTGATGATCAGCTAAGGATGTTAATGATTGTTGCTGGCTCCTACTCAACCTTCAATATGAATGCATGATTACTTAAAGAACATTGTCATGAACAAAATCAATGCGTAACAATCAGACTTACCGTTATGGTTCTTGGTGACCCTCATTCAGTCTCATTCTCCAGGTATTACATTCTGATTGGTCTGTAGATGAGCTAGTTGAGTGCCTGACTTCCAGCTTCATTCCACCAGTCGTCCTTCTAGCCTTCTCAAGGAATAGTTGGCTGATCTGTGTTCTGGCCCGTGCTACACACGGTTTTACAAATTAACTTTCTTATCAGTGTTTAAAGTAGCGTTTGCATCAGAAATGTCCTCACAGTGCAGTGGAGTGTGAAATGGAGCCAGAGTAATCACAAACTGGCAGCAGTAACAAGGCTGATGTTACAATGCAACCTTGGAGTGGACACAGAGGTTATTGTGTGGGTTGAATATTTTTGGGTGATACTGCTGTAATGATAGAGGAGCCAAATTGGCTGCAGATGGTCTGACTGGTGCCATGTTCACACAGTGCTGATATTCACTGCCAAATGGTTGTGGTGTCGTTTATGACTCTGAACTTGACTGCAAATAGTATAATGACTGTTTCTGGCTGGTGATCTGATTGGCTGATGACTAATAAAGTGCAGCGTTTCCAAACACGATCTTGTAACCGAAAAGTTCAAACGTGATATCTTTCATTGAGGGAGACGCTCAAAGTTTAATCTGGGTATGAGCTGAACCCACAGTGGCAGCTTGTAAAATCTTTGTCATTGAATACAGCCAATGAAAGCAAATGACGTCTTTGATCGCAATGTGCGTTTAATCTTAACCAGAGTGCTGCTAAATGTACTGTTTGATTACGTTATTCTTTGTGTGTAAGTGTGCATGAGAGCAAGAGCGTTCACTGTGTACTCTGTATTGTATGTTTAACGCAGGTCCATGTGTTCCCATGTCTGTTCTGGCTGTTGCATTCACAGCGCTCTGACCTCTGACCTCCAGTCACAGTCATGCTCACCCAACATTTCTCCTCCGCTGGCTCTGTTCAGCAGTACACTTTCTCACAGTTCTGTGGTTTCACACTTGTTTGTGCAGTGATGTTTTCTCACTTGAGTCATGCTTGCTGTGAATATGAATCTACTGTATAGATATTCATTGAAGGGACGCAGCGCCACCAGTTGCAACTTTGAATAGACACCATGAGCGATAGAAGGATGGGTTTAAGGTCAAGATTTCCAAGACCTTCCACTGACTGCTGGGGTGCTGTCACTAATGAAAACTAGATCACAGCTCCTCTCACTTCATCACTTCATAGAAGTGATGAAGTGAGAGGATGAAGTGAGGAGTGAAGTGTTGCTTTATTCTGCAGTTCACTCTTCCCCTTGCTCAGAGCTTCTCCATCCTTTCAGATGTCTTCACTGAGAAGCTGACTAGTTTGATGTGAGTCAATGGAGGCCCAAAATAAATGAAAAAGAGCTCTTGTACTTTACACGGTTTTGCATTTTTTTTAGAAAACTATACCTTTCAGCCAACTCCTTGTCATGCGGTTAGGCTATCTAAAACAAAATTAACTGAGCCTAACAACCCTGGCCAAAATATCAAAGGCTGCATTCCCCTGAGTTCAGTTTTTTTGTCTTATTCTAAATTTTTAATTCTAGTTTTAGTCAACGAAAAGTATTCTTTTCTAGGACTGCAGAAAGTGTATGTTCTGATGACTACATCCAGACATGGAATTTGATTTGATTAGCATTTTTCTTTTGAACCGCGCCTAGCTCCAAGCGAGCGAGCCTGGCTTCTTACCCATTTATCGTTTAAGAACAAGTAGGAATCATTTCAATCCAAAGACCTCCTGTCCATCACTTCAGATAAAACTGTGATGTGAAAGAAAGTCATCCTGTGGAAAACCTAGAGATGAGCTGGCTGATGACAGTTCCATTTGTCTTTCTAGACCAAGATGGAACAACTTGTACTGCTGCAGGCTTCCATTGGTGTCATCAGGCTTCACCCTCCCCAAGAAAGTTTCCCCAATGTTTTGTCCCTGTCCAGTAATGAGAGTCTGGGGGTGAGCTGAATCAAACAAGACCGGGATCCAGCCTCAGGTGGTGCACTGCTGTGCGGTTCATCTACTGAGCAGAACATTAGGATTGAGATAAATGAACAAACCAACAAAAAACATGCATTTTGCCAAATCAGAATAGAGAAAGAGTTTGGGAACATTTTATAGTTAAAACAGTGTGTGGTTGTTTGTCTGTGTGGGCTTGTGATGCACTGGCGACATATCTGGGGTATACCCAGTCTCTTGTCATTAGCCAGCTGGGATAGTCTCCAGTAACGGATGGTTAGATGAATGGATGGATGTTTGAAAATTAACTCATATGATATCACTTGGATAGTTTTAACAAAATGCACGTTTGTGTGTCAGGTATCATTGTGTCATGTAGTTCACATGCAGTCTTGCTTTGTTCAACGTGCAACGTGGCATTCACCGCACAATCTACTGCCCAGCACAGTGGCGCGCCATGAGGTGCAAGCGCTTCTGATGTGGTGTTCCCTGCTGCACTGCTGTAGTCAGCCCTTTGTCTCCTCTGCTCTGCTGCCAAACCTCCAGCGAGCTGCTCTGGTCCAAGAGGGAAGGCTGGTCTGGCTAAGAGTCGGGCAGACCCAAGAGCAGCATTACAGGGCTGCTGACGTGGCTGATGAAATCTAGTTTTTGATCGGTGGTGATCAATGTCAAGGAGTGGATGTGTTTATTAGCTGTTGGTCATTGAGTTTATTGAGCAAGTTTTATTGCTGCATTGAAGTAGCAATAGGTTGCAGCATCAGATGGCGAAAAGGTGGATTTGAATGTAAAAAACTTACCCTGTCCAGAACAATAAACATTAGAATCTTTTCTCACTGCGCTATTTGTTAATGTTAACTGCTCACATCGTCGTAGCAAAGAGACAGTGGAACCTCCTCTAATAGTGAAGCTCAAAGCTTTAGTGTCAATAATGCAAGGGAATTTTTTTTTTTCACGATAGAATTTTGTCAGATTTTCAACCTGAATTATTTATTTTACAGTTTATATGGCCAGCGCACGGTTGATTTGTTTAATGATCGGATGGCTTCTCATCCGATCATTACAGGATAGGACTTTTTCACCATTTTCCCCCAAATTAATGCTGAAATTATTACTTCAATCAGCAAGAATGGGGGGAATGCTGGTTTGTTTTTCAAGATCTCTTGAAAAGCTGTCATCAGATTTTAATAGTTTTTTGTTGAAGTGGGCCTCGGCCCGAAGAAATATTGATTTAACTCTGAAGCGAATCTCATCTGAATCTACCGATACAGATAATGGGTCACTCTATTGATCGCTTCAATTCGTTTTATATCATGTCCATAGCTGTTTTAAAGTCAGTTTAGCTGAGATTGTCTTATTATTTATCTTTTAAAAATAATTGGTAGATTGAGTTATTACTATTGTAAAATTGAAATTGAAAGTGTTTATCAAAGTATTAAACCAAACATGGAGGTAGATACATTACATTAGCTTCAAATTCATTTTTTATCTTTTTTATTCTGTTGTATTGAATTTTCTGTCCTGAAAGCTGCAGGTCTCCCCCAGACAGGCCTTCCTTCCTTCCTTTCTTCTCCAGTCCCAACAGAACATGTCACAAAATCCCTCTCCTGTTAGCGGAGGTGTGGATTTACTTCTCAGACCACACAGAAGTGACTCCCACACACAGGTACAGACAAACAAAAGCCTTGACCTCCTCTTCTCCTGACCCCTGTGAGAGAGAGAGAACCCATTTTAATCAGCGAACGACGTGTCCGCCTGCAGGAGCCTCGACACCTCACCGCTGCAGACAGGTTCACCTTGTTAGCAAATGCACGCCTCACACAGACAGTTAAGACTCGGCTTTAAGAGACCCGAGGGTTGTTTCCTTCAGGAGCGCTGTGACTGTAATGAAAGCATACTGTGGCCGTGAGGCCCACTCCATCATCCCTGCTTTTGTAATATAGCTATGAATACAAATGACCCCTCTAATTCACTCAAACTCCTAACAACAGTCATTTCCTTTCCTGCCAGAGGTCATTTGGTGCTCTGTCGCTCTTGCAGGTCCTTTCCTCATTACATCTGCCTCTTGTGGGACTCTCCTTCAAATTCTCAACACAGTCACAGCTACATAACTGAACGCTCACTGTGGTTGTTTAGAGACGTTCTCATGTACTACTGCCCTCTTTTCCTTTTCAAACAAATCTTTATTGTTACTGCAGTTGTTGCCGTGCGTCCTTTTGTTTTCAACACGACCTTCCGCAGTGAGTGGAATGCAGCTATGGAGTGCGATCGTCGCTGGAGGTGATCCAGAACTTTGGCAGACCAGACTGGGCCCCTGCCCAGGCCCTGAGTCTCTGACAGGCCGCTCTGGTGCCACCAGGCCTGGAGCCACGGTCACAGCTATAAGGAGTCCTAGATTGAGGGCCATAGGATCACAGAATGATGCTACCAGAGCAGAGAAGGGAGTACTGTGTGCATACAGATAAAAACCTAATCAGATTATAATTTGATTTATTGGAGTAGAAGTCCATAAACGTAAGAAAGAAAACAACTGGAAAAATGTTCTTCACATCATTTCAGCTGTAATAAATGCTATTGTTTCAGTCCACGCTTTCCGAGTCTCACAACTCCCACATTCTGTTGTTTCCTCCTGTCAGCCAAGAAAATCTCAACCTAGCAATCAAAATAAACAAAAGTGTTATTTTCATAAAACTGTACAAAATGGACACAAAGGGTTTGCAGAATGCTCCAGTTGTTCCTGCTTGGTGTTTATTATTTTACTCAAGCATAAAATGTTTTCATTAGCAGAACCCCAAAGTGACTTTTAGAGTAAAGCCCAGAACTAATGCCTTTTTTTAAAAAAAACATTTGGCAGAACTTAATATTTTATAATGCTAAACAGTGCTAATTATGATTTAAATTTCTTTTAATTTACTGCAATTTATATTCCTATATATACAGTAACGCTGTTCCCTTGCAGAAAAATGGTCCTTGTTTCAATTTCACCTTCAATTTCTTTATGGAGTTTCTCCCCTCTGTTCTTCTTTGCTTTGTCTGCGTGGAATGTCACCGGGGCCTTCAGCTTCCCCCCCCAACGAAAAGCATGCAATTTAAGTAAATGGATCACACCGAGTTGTCCGTAGGTGTGAGTGTGAGTGGGTGTCTGTGTTTCTGTGTTGCCCCGCAATGAACTGGTGAGTTGTCCAAGGTATACCCCACCACTCGCCTGCTGTCAGCTGAGATAGACTCCAGTGTAAACTGTGACCCAGACTTGGATAAGGGACTGAAGACAAAATGAAGAATGAATGAGTGATTCGTTGTAATGGAAATACTACTGTAGGTGTGTTGGGCTTGGGGATGATGTAGGTTGCAGCGGAGATATAAAAGGGAGATCTACTGAAAAAAAATAGACACACGTATCTTAAACAATCTTATTCTCTGTGTTTTTCCTTTCCTGGAATCTGTCTTTCCATGGAAGAAATAACAGAGACTTGAAGGATTTATTAAGTTGATCAGATTGTATTTCTTTGTACTGTTGTATTTCCTTGACAAACAATAAATCCATCCAAACAAGTATTTCAATTATTGAAAGTATATCAAAATATCCTCAGTATATTATTATTATTATTGTTATTATTATTACTATTATTATTATTACAATTATTATTATCATCATTATTACAATGACTAGGAAATAAGGCATATTTGAACATCAATTTTTCACAAACTCACAATCAGGTTGAGAATGAATCAAAGACATTTAAAATTTCTTGGATTTTTTTTTTTTTTTTGTGATAATGGAATCTTGTCACCAGATAGAAACCTGATCTTTAACGTGACTCTGGGGACGTTTTCTCTGAGGCTGATCTTTGTGTCTGAGGGTCTTATCTTTTAGCCCTTGGTGATGTAAAAATGAACATTTCCTGACTAAAAGAACCCTTATTCTGCATGTTTGAGGTGTTTCCCGCCTCCGACACACCAGATTCAAATCATCACCTCATCATAGAGCTCTGCATGAAGCCTCATACAAACCCTGCCTGTGAAGGAGGTGTCACATTTAAACCATGAATGGCAAGACGACCGCAGGACCAGGACTGAGATGAAAGGATTAGAGATGGGTTTTAATAATCTTTTAATTTGTAATGACCTTGACATGTCGTCAATGGCAAAGATTCAGCTCAAGACCTAGGTGATGCAGAGATAATTTGGGTGCAGACAGTTGATGGACCCTCCTGTGTTTTCTTTACCTCCCTCCCCCTTTTTATTCATCTTCATCCTCATTGGTAACCTCTGCTCATTATTAGTACAGGTCAAATATGTATTGTGATTATGGTCTCTTGATATTTTGTGTAACTGTTGTAATAAACCTTCTTCTTGACAAAACATTTATTATAATCACAATGTTGCATTCATGCATCGGTGACAGAAGGATGAGGGACTACATTGAAACCCCCCTTTACTTGAAATATAGACATATCACTGCAAGCCTTGTCCCCTCATTTTTGTTAGATTTGATATCACTTCATTTGAAAAGTTTAAATATGTTAAGTTTGTGGTTTTACGCTTTTATCATAAATATTATCATAAGTTCTGGTTATGTCAGGGCCAGCAGAGAAGGCCTTGCTGGCCCTGACGGCCCACCGCTGACAGCTGTTAATGTGAACTCTGCTGTATTCTGTAAAGCTGGCTCTGGGAATTTATTACACTCAGCTCTGGTTTTCCAAAAAGATACTTGTGACAATGACTCCATTCTTTATTTTATTCTACATATTCACTTCTTATCCACATCTAAATATTTTTACCATATCAAAACTTTAGCTTGTTTTTGCTGAAAAATAGTTTGTAGTTTTCTTTCTATGGTGTCTTTCCTCATATACAACAGGACAAGACAGATATTTGTGTCTGCATTGCATTTCCCTCCGATGACTGAGAGCCAGTTCAACACAATGGACCATTGTGTACTTGTGCTATGCTGATGTTCGGTATGTACTGTTTGACATTTGTGGCATACCCTCAGAGTCCTGCCCCGACTATCCTTATCATTGAGAGACAGACTGATGGGAGCAAGATAAGGCCCCTACCAGCCTTTTAACCAAGCACAGGATTGTTGTAAAGACAAATGTCCACAATTCAGACATCACTGTGGAGCCTATTAGAAGGTCAACGATTCTGTGTGATTAATGAATGTAGAGAACAAAATTGCTCCATATTGTCTTAGTTTGGAATAATTTCCTGCTGTATGCATCCTGATACTATTATACAATAGGCTACAACTGTCAGGTTTGCAGAGCAGTGTTCTCGTTTGGTGTGCATACTTGCGTCTTTGACGCACACGAGTCATGTCCCATCCCTACACAAAAATTTGTTGAAATAGAATCAGTAATTTTCACGTAAAAGTTGAAGAACATCATTTTAGAGATGTGGATCTCCGGCTTCCTCCTACCTCCAAAACACATGCACTTCAGGTGTATTGGCCGGTTTCAAATTGCTTGTGTGACTGTGTGTGTGCTTGTTTGTCTATATGTGGCTCTGCGATGCACCTCGATTGTGTCCTACCTCACATCCCTAGGCGGCAGGGATAGGCTCCAGCCCCCCGCGACCCACGACAGAGTTAGAAAATGAATGAATGAATATCTTCACCAGTAAGTAGAGATCTACCCTTTACCATACTCCATCCTTAGGTTTTTGCCTAAACAGTGATCCGACAAATAAATGCACTCAAGTTAAAAAATAGGCTCCTCTATGGAAGTAATAAGGCAATAGCAGAAAAAAAATAATTCTCCAAACTTTTGATTGATTTTCCCATTTTCATAGGTTAGTTTGAACTTTAGAATGACTTGATGAGATGACTTGTTTTCCACCACATTTGTACTCCCTCTGGTTCACCTTACTGCTCAGTTGTTGAGTGGGCTCATGATTCCGTGTGGATTCATTCCTCCTTCATGTCCTAATCCATAACCCTGCTCTCTCCCTGTCAGTGCCTGTTATTATCAGCCTTTATTGCACCACTGATAACCCATTCAAAGGGCGCATTAGCATATCGTCTGTGGTGTGATGACTGTAGGGCCCGAGTGATTTGGATCGTAAAACTTGGATGTGCCGGTTCAGTGTACTCCATGACCCGTGGGGAGCCCTGCTTCAGCAGAACGAGTCCAAGCAAACAGACAGAAAAACAAAGTTAATGGGTGACAAACCTCAGTAATGCTCTGCTGCTATAGGGCATCAGCTCCATTAAGTGTAGCCCAGAGAAAAACATCTCGCAGAGCTGATTGCCGTCTGCACCTGGCCTTTCTGTGGTAATGAGGCACCGCAAAGATATCGTCCATCAGGTTTATATGGATCCATGATCTTTGCAATATCTTCCTGCGCTTTCCAACCATACGGCTTGTAGTGGTGAAAGGGTCGTGATAGATAACAACAGACAAGAGGGTTAGTTAGTCTCACACATCTGCACTCCCAACATTTTGTTTTGGGCTGATAAGGCTGGCGTATGTTAAGTCAGTGTCGCTCAGTGTTGGTCTTCTCATGCACCATTTAGTGTTACTCTCCTTTAGCCTTGGGTGTTTTCCGGTACCAGTACGTTACACGAATCAGCCAATGTATTTATCAGGAACATGAGTTTCACATGAGCTTTTGAGTCTAGTTTGGATCTGGAGGCTCAATAAACAGCTTCATCCAGTATAAATAGCAGAGCCTTTGGTCGGTTGCCACTGTGGCTACGTGCAGCAGCAGCTGTAGTCGCTCTGTCGCCGGGACCAGATCACTCCTGTCTAACATAAGCAGCACTGGAGGACACAGAGACTGCTTGAGGACCTGGCTCTAATTCCATCCTACATCCTACATACCTTTACCTACTGTGTGTATACCTGTGAACAGTCTGATGGGCAACTGTCTGCATCTGCAAAAGAAGCAAAAAGCCCTGTGGAGCTGCTGGGCATACATTGTTGAGCTGAAAGAAATGTTGTTGTTTTTTACTGTAGTTTGTCTTTTTAAAGATACTTTTACAAATATTTTCATATTAATGATGAGTAAAATAACTATGCCATGTGAAATGGTTCAGTAGCCATTACGAACCCTCAAAGAATTATCAGCCATCCCCAAGTTCAGTTGCACATGTCTGAGAAACCAGCTGAGTTGAGTGTTTTAATGTTTTAAAGTAGGCTTGTTCTTTTGTTTTTTTGTTTTTTACAGAATGCAAACGTGCTGTCGGGATTCTTTCTCTATCCAGTATTACAGCTCTGGCATCAACTGACCAATGGAACTACTAATGGCATTGATACAAAAGTGTGCAATAGTGAACTGTGTTGTCTAAAATTGGTGAATTTTGAAAAGCCATAATCTATACCCATACCGTCAATAACTCTATGGCCTATTCTGAGGATTGGCACTGGAGAAATATAAAGCCTAACTGCATGCAAATATTGCTTGTTTAACCAGCTCCACAGATGGTGAACAGCTAATCAATCAATCCAGTGGGGGGGAAAAAACAGAGACGCAACAATTTATTGCATGACAGATTGAAAAAAGTGCAATAAATGACAAGAATCTGAAGCATGCACAGTATCTGACGCAAGCTGAAGCATTTAGAGGTAAAACATGGCTGCAGTCAAAGGGAATTTCCTGTGTTAATATGAAATGTGGTGCTGCTTGAAATAAAGCCTCCAGGTGATTTTGGGTTTTCTTGGCCCTGCTCCCAGAACAGTTTGTAAAGGAAGGATTAGGGTGTGTTAATTGGATAGATGGTTCAAAAAGATTAGGTGCACCAAGAAGCCTTTCTTCACCCCTTCAGCCCGACGTAGTTGCTGAATAATGGAGCCCTTGACTATAAACACGAGGCCCATGTACGGCGTGTTAATGTGCTGACAGAGCTGTGAGCTCAAGAGGAGCCAACGAGAGCTTTCTGACCTGTGCACGGTCAGGTTAAATGAAAGGGTAAGGCGACTTTATTGATTCACGTATGTTTCCAGGAACTGTAAATTATGTCGAGAACATTTTGTTGCTTGTAAACGTGACAGGAGATGTCATGTGACAGCCCCATCAAGATGACTGACAGCTCTTGCAGTGACTACATCTTGCAAGTAGGGTGGATGGACTTGGGGTTCTCAGCAGCCTTCATAGTCTTAAAAATTCAATTTGTGGCCAATAACTATAAAAATAAAAGCCTGTTCTATGAATTGACATAGAACATGTTGAATTTAGCGTCTTAAATAGATACCTCTCAGGGTATTTCTGTTTTACGTCACCTCCACACTTGTGAGGAAGCCCTCTGGGTGAATGTGTGGTCCAATAATGGCAAACTTCACTCAGATACGGTGGTGTTGTGATACCCTGCTCAAATTCCCACAGGAAATGCTGTCACAGAAAAGAGCTTTTAGAGTTTCTTTTTACCATGCCAACATTTTGTAGTTAGTTTGAATAACTTAACTGATGGGAACACCATTAGTTTTACAGATATTTGGTCACAAACCAAAGCAAAATTCTGAGGAGATGGTTTCCATGTTCATGTCTGTCTTGCTGCAGGTCCTTCAAGCCAGACTTTGTCTTGATTCGCCAACACGCTTACAGCATGATCCCTGGCGAGGACTTCCGCAACCTTGTGATCGGTTTTCATTTCGGCGGCATTCCAAGCATCAACTCTCTCTTCTCCATCTACAACTTCTGCAGCAAACCTTGGGTGGTAAGCAGTCCTTAACTTCCGTGTGCTCTACTCCAACCCACACAAAGACACTGCTAGTTCCGCCCTCCAGAGGGGCATCTGATTTATTTGGGCTATGAAATGGAGCTATAACACCTACCTCACAGTTTTACTGTCTCTCTACTCAAAACAAGTTGCAAGACTACAGCGAAAACAGTGTGAATGCTTGGCTCTGCAGACGTTCGTAATTGTAGACTTACCAGCTGTAAGTTCAAAGTATGTTGAGTACAAGACGAAACACGTGTTTCCATAATTTGGTGCACTTCTACAAGTTGTAACACACTATCTATGACTTCCAGCTTTGTTGTCTATTTGTTTAAGTTTTAGTCAGCCCCGATTTTCTATATATTTTCTAAATACATTTATGATGATAAATATTGTGGAACTCAAAAGGATTGATTGTGATCACGTTGTATATATTCAAATGTACAAATGTTTTTTCCATTGGTTACCAAACATATGCCCCTCCTTGAAGCCATAAGGCCCTTTCATTGATCCAGCTAATGATTATAGCTATTTTAGATTTATTTGCAAAACATTAAGTATGTGGTTCTTCAGTTTTGGCAAGCTCAAACTTAACATGAATTTATGCCAAACTGATACAAAACTCTCTGGTTTCCACAGCAGAGTTCTCAAATATGGGTTCCTCACAGCTTCCATCAACAGGATTTCGTGATGTACCAAGTTGCATTGTTTACTTAAATTGGTGATCTAAACATCGGTATTAAATATTAAAATGAGTAATTTTCGACCTCAGAAATAGAGTTTATTTTTAGAGCTGCCATTTTGCACAGACGGTCCATAATCACAGAGGCAACAACACTCGTTATGAAAACATTTCTACACCCAGTGGAGCAGAAAATTGCTTGGAGCAGATTGCACCTACTATGTCAAACTAACCTCACCGTTATGTTAACACGCAGCCGCATGCACTGAGTTCAGCACTATATAATTAAGTAGATAAGGTAGCTAAGAAGAAGTTAGTCCAACAGAAAAGGAATTACAACACCTACATTTAACAAATCTTCTGAGTTTTCCCTCCAAGGCAGCAGGTGCTCAGACTTCCACAGTCAAAGTTGGATCAAGCTATACTAGTTTGTATTTTATAAGCACCTGAAAGGGCTTAAAACCCGCATGCCCTCCAAATACGGCAGTGAATTTCAGGTTATCCATGATGCAGCTTGTCCTCTAGTTATAAATGTCGTGGACTGTAACTTTGGGAACCTCCTATCTAGCCTCTCCGTACTAAAAAGACTTATTTTCCCTTTTCCTTGCAGTTTTCTCAGATGATAAAGCTCTATCACTCACTTGGGCCAGAGAAGTTCCCCCTGAATGAACAAACCTTCTATCCCAACCATGCGCAGATGGTGAGTGCCCTGCTTTCAATTACAGCCAATGACGTCCTTATACAATGAAAAAGAAGACATCAGAACTCCTGTGGCCTGGTTTTATTAAATCTTTATTATAAAAATATAAAACACAGAAATGAAGTCAAACATTTCTTTAACCCTTGGACATACACTTCAGGAATCAGCGTTTACACACAGACTGTACACAGCTTCCTCGATTGGATTGTTTTTTTGTCGTTTTTTTGTTGTTGTTTTTTTGTTTTTAAGGATCAAACTTGACCAAGTGTTTCTGTGTTAAGCAGACAGTATGTTTACACGAACATGAACCACAGAAATCAGGACACAGAAATTCGACAGCTGGAGAAATGAGCATCATCATCACATATACAGACAAAGGTGGTGTTTCACAAATCCAAAATATATTGTACATTTTGTTGCTTTTAAAAATGTCCCCCCCCCCCCGAAAGTCAGTAACTGCCTTACATGTAACGTCTCAAAAACACAACTGACATGTAGGCATGACTCAAACCATGTCTCAAGGCAAAGATTCATTATCAGGAAGAGATCAACTAAAAAAAAAAAAAATGGCATGGATGGACGACACATTAGTTAAAGGTGAGTTCAAAAAGATCACTGAAATCAGCTGTGATTTCAACTCAATCCTGATGTTTCACATCCATCATATACAAGTCATTGCTCTTCCTCCTCTGATAATCTGACCATGGCGCAAGTTGTTGTTTTTTTGTTTTGTTTTTTTGTCAAGATGAAGGTAAAAACACATTTCATATGAAGAAAATACATTTGTTATTTTGGAATGGACCTGAATGAATACTGTTTGACCTCTTGCTGAAAGCTAAGTGTAAAACTTCTGCACCAGGCTCACATGCACAGCCACAAGCTTGGTAGCTTAACTAGAATTGGTTAACTTGGCATTCATCTTACTAGTACCTCTAAAGCTAACTAATTAATGTGTATTTTTTTATAATCTTAAAAAGATGTGTAAAAGCATCCAGACTCCAGAAAGTTAGCCATCCATAAAACAGTTAACCCAATTCCGTGGAAACTTTGAAGACTGTTAGAATTAAACACAGGAGGTATATTGTGATAACCGTTGACCTTAAGCGGTGCTGGACCTCATGTTACTCTCTTATATTCACTCAAATACTTATTTGAAAATAAAGAACTTTGTCAAAGCCACCGTTTTGTCTTCAGTGGTGTTTCTAGTGTTTGTGATGTAGAGGCCATTACTCCCTATGAGGCACGTCTGTGTCAGTTATTGGAATGAAGTGAAGGTGCAGCACTGAGAACAAATAGAAAATAAAACCCTACAGGTGAAGAAAAATGAATTTAGTGACAATATTGTTACTTTTATATATATTTATATATATAATGTCCATTTGAAATAGTTAAATACAAAAAGATTGAATATATACTTACAAAATATTTCATTGTCTGAAACCTCTGCTTGACTCTCATTGGATTGGTGGAGCGTACCAGTTGAGGAACTATGATCACGCTAAGAAAAAAGTACCATAACTACCACTGGAAATACTGGATGGTTACACACATCCTGTGATGGTTGTCGCATTGCAGTCGTGACCCGTTGTTATACTTTTCATTTTGTTTTTGTTTTTCTTTCCAGATTTAACACATGGCTACTGACTAATCCAATAAACATTTATTTTACAGAGGTTTCAGCTGAGTTGACCGTTTATTTCTGTAGCTTATGTTATTTACAGCAAAAAAAAAAAATCACCATCTCTGCAAGGGATTGGCTCCTTCTTGTGTTGGCACTGTAAGACAGACATTTTTAACATTTCTGATTTTCATCAGTGCTCAACAGAAAGGGCATTGTTTGCAATATAACCACAAAACAAGTTACATAGCAAACATTAAGGTAAGCAGATACTACCGTCCATAAAGACACGTTACAGCAAAAACTGAACATGATCAATTTGTACTTCATTGTAAAACAATACCATTTTTAAGTGTTTGTTGAAGCTGAAATAAGAAAAATCACACCTCATATTGGCAGTGGATCTGCTGTTGCTCAAATGCGCTAAGGAACCATTATACTAACTTAGCATTAGGCTAACTGCACCAATTAATGTCATTGAGGTTATAATTGTTTTAATTGTGGACATGTCACTGGTTGACCATGTCTTAGTGGTCAGTGTTACCTTGACACCACTGGGCCTTAAAGAGACAGTTTGGACTGTTTTTTTGAGGGGTTTTTTCTGAAAAATTTAAGAGGATATCTTCATTAGAAAAAAGGTATTGTTTTCCACCAGAAGTGTTATGAAACAGGCACTGTGATGGATTTCATCTTTTATCCTTGTTTTTGCCCATTTAAATAGGTTATCACTCAGGTCAGTGAGCTTCAAGAGTCCTGTAATACTCAAAGGGATTGGGATGGGACGGAGTCAGGGAGGCGACAGTGGATTTCAGGCGTGGCGCTTTAGGGTTCAGGGATCGGTGGTGTTGATTGTGGTTTTGTCACGCCCAGTCATGCCCCTGTACCAGCTGCAGTAGCCCTCCTTTTGTTGGATGCAGGCGTAGTGCCGGGACTGGTAGCCCGGATAGCCAAAGTGGGACAACATGTCTGTCCACAGGCACTCATTCTTTGAGGTCACAAAGCAGGGCAGGTAGTGGCAGGGCTTAATCTATAGAGACAGAAGAAAAAAAACACACACATGTAGCCATGAAACAGGAATCCAAAACTCCATTATAACGTTGCTTAAAAAACCTGGGCTGGATCCCACAATGATCACAACTTTTAGACCTATCTTGAAACTGCCTTTCCTTTCTAAAATCTTAGAAATGTTTTTTATAATTTAAAGATTATTCCCAACGCCCAACAGCCAACAGTTCAATATACTAAATGAATGCAAATTCCATTATATAATCAACAGGTGTCAAAGTCTCAAACTTAATGTTATCCCTCCAATCAGAAATCCATGTCTTTGTTTTCATTAATCCATGTTTCTGACATTGATGATGTTGAATGTTTTTTCAACTGTTCTGAGGAAATTGATGTAGAGGCTCCCACTATTGAAGTGATCCCTCTGCAACAACTGTTTTCCATCATTGTTGCTCGTATTTCACCAACTCCTCTGATGGAGGTGGTTGTTCTTTCAGGTGTTGTCGATCAGCCAATTCATCTTTAGTGAAGAGCCTGTTTAGCGATATCAGCATCCTTTTTAGTGAGATTCTCATTATTGTAGACATTTTTTTTGTCTCAGTTTGAAGCCTTGTTTCAGGCATCATTCATATAAATGCTTTGTTCCAAATCATCCATTCTTAGTTGTCCCTGTTCTAAGACAACAATTCTTTGGTCTTTTTAATTTATCTTTCCCTATTTCTTCATTTCATCCCTCATTTCTTCACTCCTTAACTTTTCCATAGAAGAGGTGATCCGGTCTTGAATATCCTTCATATTTTTGTTTTCATACTCCTCCTTTTTTCCTCTTCCTCTCGTCATTTGAATATTTCAGAGAGTCAGTGAGAGTAGAACTTAGAGAGATAGCGACCTGTAAGTGACAGCTGGTCATTAGTTTGTAGGTCGTTGTTTTTTACTTGGACTGAGCAAATTTAGCAGTGTCTGGATTTTTTTTTTTTTACCATTCAAGCTAATCTTTTTATCGTTTTAGCAAAGTTTATCACTAGAATGACAATCTCTTCACATAAATCTTGTTAGGAAAGTACAGATTCAATCCCAGAAGAGAGACATTCTGGGCTTATTTTATTGTCTTCTTAAAGCTAATTTGCAGTTGCATGCAACATCAGTAATAGTGAGTTTATGGTATAGAAATTTATGCAAACTAGATTTAGTTTAATGAGCCACTAAGAATCGGAAAAATCCCACAATTCCAAGAAACAAAGGGTAAAAAAAGTATGAAGAAAGGGAAAATGTGCTTGGTGAAATATCCAGGACATTAAATTACATCTTAGCTCAGCCTCTTTTCAGCTTTAAGTAATTTCAAAACCAGTAAACATATCATGACATTCATTTTCTTTGTGTGTGAAAAATTCAATCAACTTCTTCCTGAAAGTTTCTTGGTGAATCAAATGGGGTTTTTTTTTTCAAACCTCGCTCGTACGTCACACTTCCAGGTGCTCACACAAAAAGCATCTTTCACAGATGAATGTACAGCATGATTTGACAGGAAGATTCATATGACAGCTTAGAGGTGATGAGTGGGAACGCTGTGTTTAGTGACAGCAAAAGGGAGTCATCATCTGCTGTAAGCCGCACTTAACCGCATCTGAATGAGCCGGCAATTCAATTAGCAAGTTAGAGGGCACACCTCCCATTTTGGGTGTTTTTGTTATTCAAGCCTCAAGAGTCTGTCCTCCACGGTTCAGAGACGTTGGGCATAACATCCTGGATTGAGTGGTTTTAATGATGCGGGGGGAATCATTTTCTAAACGGTACGACATGCTTCCTGCCTCCAGTAAATCATCATTTCTGAAGCAATTTGGAAGACATTGAATAAGTGTGATGATGTTTACGCCCGCCTGTGCTGCTGACTCTCAGACTGAAGTTTCAGTTGACCGATGGCATTCTCTAGATGCCTCTGGGCTGCTGCCATGTCCACACCACACTGAACACACTGGGAACAAATAGGACTCTCTGCTAATCCACTTAAACTGATACGGGCCAATGGTGATAGCAGATGTCCGTGACACTGTTGTACAGTAGGACGTTTACGAGGAGGGTCAGCAGCTGCACAGCAGCAGGCTACAAGTATAACTCACTTAAAACTGGGAATTGATCCAGAGCCGTTGCTGAAAAACTCTCAAATGTTGCAGCAAAGCCCTCCAAATTATTCAATTTTTGTCTCTGATGCACGCCAATGATGTGTATCTGTAGGAATTAGTTTCTGTGGCAATTTTCCCAAATAAAAAACATGAAACCATGAAAGTCTCTTTAAGTATGAGTTAATGGGGTTTTTTCCCCCTTCTATTTTGTTGGCTTGTCACATTTTCAGCAGAAGTTAAACAGTAGCATTTATTGGTCTGATTTGGTTTGACCTTTCATACACAAAAGTACTTCTGTTTGGAGAATTTCCTTCCTCCTGTAATCATTAATAAATGCTTTGGTAGGTGTGGTACACATTGTAAACTCATTGGAGCAGTTTTATGTTTCATTTTAGTAACATTTTAGCTCATAAATGGGATCTTCTTGTCCTTGCTGCTGGTTGTGGATTTCCACTCACCCTGCAATTGCAGCCCAACTGGTAGCGATGGTTGATGCCTTTCTTCTGGGCCAATGAGAGGCGCTCCCATCGTTCGTTGAAGTTACACAGCCCTGTGTAGACCTTGTCATCGTACACTCGACCTGAAGCAAAGAAGACATGCAAAAGATTAATACATTGAACTGCAAGTTGGATCAGTAATCTTCATATGCTTGTGACATAGTGGAGAATTGACAATGGTTTTGTAGGTAATTATTAAATTACCAGATACACGAAATTTCAAAGTTTTGTAGTTCAGTTTGGACATCAGCAGTGAAACCATTAGATCAGGGGCGTCAGGTCCAGGAAGTCAACCATTCTACCCTGCTGAGGTCAGAGCAGGCCTGAAACCCTTTATCCCAATAGTAATAACCTACAATTAATAGACTAAATTGAATATATTCTGTTATGTCGCCAATCTTTTTGATGACTAAAGTCAATTACAGGCCAAGCGTTTTCCTGAAGGTCTTTGCGGTTCAGTTGAAAGCCTCTTGTATTTGGACCGCCTGGATTTTTGCCATTGGCCTGTTGGTTCATAACCTCTAGCAAAGATGATTGCTTCAAATAGATGGAATAGGAATAGAATCACACAAGCTTTAAAAAGATTTGAAGCTACAGTGGTTTAATTAGATTGGCATCATTTTTGCTGGTAGAAAATCTTCAGCTTGAGGCCATGAATGTCATTTTGACAATCGTCTAATTTCATAATCCACTGCTTGTAACATGGGACATTATAAACAAACCATCCAAGTGATCCAACTTGTTTATGTATGGTAATACCATATCTTACAGTAAGCCCATTTTAAACCAACACCCCTATTTCTGAAAATCCAAAAGGTCAGCAGCCTTCTATTTTTAGCACCTGACGATTTGTACTGACAGGTGCACAGCAGTGTCCCATGAGAACATCATGATTTGTCATCATATGTCTGCTTCACAGTGGTGTCACCACGCTGGAATGTGACAGCTGACAAATATGTGTTTCTTCAACCCCCCTGAACCTCCTATTTGTACTGTATCCTTGCACTAGGATTACTGGAGTCACTTCCAGGCTTATTATGTGGTGTTGAGTGTGTGACATGCTCCTAAAACACTAATTAGAGCCAGAGTACTCAAGGCTTGATCAAAGAAGATTCCAAAATCTCACTCCACACTGCATTTGACTAGCATGCATTGCAGGCTTCACTATATGCTGGACCAATTTTAGAGGCCTGGTGAGCAGTAAAAGACGTCAGTGATGTTACCCTCACGTGGACTGGGTAAACATAGCTATTGTTGCCTGGCAACGCCAGCTCATTCTCTTGCACTGTGGGGTGCAGTTACAGAATTTACAGGTTGGGACTTGGCGACACTTATACACCACAAGCACAGCAGGGTCCAAAGTAAACTGCACCTCTGTTGGAAATAGCAAGTAATATGCTCCTGCTGGAAAACGTCAGTCGCTTCCTGCAGGACTTTAATTATAAGTTGCATGAGAGAGAAAACTGCATTCTAATGAGTCTGGCCTGATTTAGGGGTAAATGAGTGCAGAAATGTTTCTTTTAAAAAGGAGCCTGCTTTTGCTTGCTATTAGTAAAGTAGGAAGTTGTTCTAAGTAGTGGGAAAGTTTGCGTTACAGGATAAATTAAGTCCTTGGAGAGAAGATGACTGAGGGGTATGTTGGACCAAACAACCTCTCATTGCTAGGGGCAAAATTCTGAAAGGCGTCTGAGAAAGAGCAAGCAGTTACTGGCAGGGCTAACCTGCCTGAAATGTTTTCAGTGAAATGTACGAGACAGATTTTTAAAGGTTTTGTTAGGGGTTGAGTTATAAGTTCAGTGATTCAAGCCCCAGTTCTCCCAGTCTGCATGCAGATGAATCGTTAAGCAACAACCTTAACCCCAACAGTGGGCATCATAAGATTCCTCAGGGATGGGTCAAATATGGAGAACATATGTCATGATATTGTACAATGTACAGTATGTAACAACAAAGCTTCTTCCAAATGATCCAATCAAAATCCTCTTACCTGTGATCAAATACTGATACTTGTTGATGTCAAACTTAACACCACACAAACTCTCCGAGGCATCTGTATAGATGTGCTGCACGTGCTGGACTTTATCAAATCCTTTGTACATCTGTGAAATATAGAGAACAAAATCTTGATTAAAGTTGAATCCCGGAAATGAATTTAGTATAGTGTATTGCTACACCCCGTGGTCTACCCCCTTCCCAAATAAATAAATAAGGAATGAAAACCATGCGGCTGCATTATCAGATGACATTCCTAAAGGAATGGCTCGTGGGAGACGGATTATTAGACTCAGCCCTTAACTAAATCATAGATAATATGATTATATTGTGTAATGTGCTTCAACTCTGATGTGGTTTGCCCAAGGTCATTACTAAACCATGGAAGTCCGCTCGATTTATTCATCTCAGGTATGCAGAACTAACAGTCGGTGTTTATCCTCAAAACTTTAATTTATTTATCTGGGAACAACAGGAAATCCCTGTTTAGAGCCCTCACTCCCTGAAAAACAGAACAAACTGTTCCTTAAAGCCAAAGGCATTTGTATCATTTGTTGAAATTTGGAGGGAGTTGTATTCCATTATAGCCCACAAGAAAAAAAACTGGTGTTTGCATTATAAACCATCCTACTGTAATACAAATAAATAACGTAAGAGGTCTAAAGGGCACATCTAATTCCTGAGGATAATCCTTGTAGTGACGATTGCTGTGCTTCGCTACCCAGAGGCCACTTAATGCTTTTGTACAAACTGAGACTTTTCTGTTACAGCACTTGACTGTTGAAATGTTTACACTCTAAGTGAAGAGTTTGGTTGAGCTGTAATGCCTGTAAGCTCACTAATCCTCTGGCCCGGCTCCTGTCGCAACAGCAGGCCGGTGTCAGCATCTGTCAGAAATATTCAGCGTTATGCAAGAATATAGAGGAAGTGAAGATCAGCCTTTCAGGCTAAGTATCCCAAACTGCTTAACAGCTATTGCACAGCAGCTGAGGGGGCGGAGAGACACTCTTGTTCCTACCACATCCAGTGTATGACATTCTGTATCTGCTTTTAATAACAGATTAACATTTTAATTTAATGAAAGAAAAGAGCTTTGTCTTTTGTTTTGCGTTAACGTTAGCAAGTCATGAGTTGGTGAGTTTAACATGTTAGGTCAACAAGCACATTATCTCACCCAGATTTGTGTTGGGATGTCATGAGTATCGTGACAACCAGCACAAATTATTATTTGTGTCATTGCATGACTAGAAAAACGTCGATTTGGGAGAGAAATTGGTGTGACGCCATCACTCAAAACCCTATCGCACTGATGATCTTCTGACATCACACATCCTTGAGCAAGTAAAGATCTTAGTTCAGAATGCAGGACAAGCTCATTGTATGGCCCCTTGTGTGTACAACACAACTTGTACACAGATATCGTATATCTTTATCTTATGTTGTGAGCCCAGACATATCTGTCTGGGAACAAGTTTGTTTACCGAGGTCATGGCTGATGACAGAAAGAAAACGAGCCATTGTCGGCATCATTATATTTCTTTTTCTTTGGCTGTCGGTATTATTTCTGGAAAGGAATTATGTTTGCAGATTATTGACTTCCTTGATGGTGTGAATATGATCAAACGATCATTTAGTGACATTGGCTCTACTAAACCTGGACAAAAATTTGCTTTATGTTTGGTGTGACCACACCATAAGCTTGACTGTGGTTTTTGTTCTTAAATAGGAGTAAACATTTTTTCCCCAAAGCATTATTCATTTAAAACAGTGCTTCTGCAGAGGAGTGAAGCTCTCACCTTCATTTGCTTGACCGTGTAGCGCATTGTTCCAAAAGGTCCATCTCTCAGAAGCTTCTTTCCAACCACTTTAGCTCGAATCACTGAAGAGAAGAGACACATCAATAATTATAAAAACACACTGTCACATCCCCGTTACATACAAAATTGAGCTTTCCTCTTCAATCCATCAAAATAACACCCGTAGGAGGCATTTGCAAACCCCTTTATGAAGATAAGGTCGAGGTTGGCACCACAGCTAATCCGTTTATCCGATTTTCTGCCTTGCTGCTGTGTACCAAGGGAGGCCAACGGAGGGGGAAAAAAAACACTACAGGGACTTCTGAATTTGATACACAAATTAGAGGGAAAGGGGCCTAGTCCATAACAAGACCTTATCTCACTGCTAATATTCGACATTTTCTTAGATTTACTGATTTTTTTTACAATGGCTTTGACCTTATTGGTTTATGAGACAGGTCAGAACTGGCCAAAGCTGGCTCCAATCAGGTCTAAAACCAGCAAAACAGGATCAATATGAGGGTAGAAGAGCAGTGTGTTTAAACAGGCTTCTGTCTTCATTGGGATCAGAGCTTGAGATAGATCTAATCTGTGTGCAGGACCCTCATGTAAATGTCTGTGAGGTGAAAAAACTCAATGGTGCTTTGGTTTGTTTGCTTTCACTCATATAGGAGTAAGGGGGCTTTTTGTGGAAGGCCAAAGAGCTGTGAGGGTAGGGGCGAGTGATAATTTGAGCCAGTGAATAGACTCTCGCCAGAGCTGTGGGCCCTGCATAAGCAGTCAATCCTCTGTGAAGTTCACCTGTTGCCCACAGCCGACTGACCGCAGACAAAACTATGTTATCTTCCCTGTAGGAATTTCCTTAAAACATTCTTCAGGGGCTCACATTCCCCAGAAAGAAAAAAAACCCAGAAGCCTTTCATTCTCTTTTGACTGCAAATGGAAGTAAAGCATGTGGCATCTTGCATTTGGGCTTGTTTGCCTAGCTGTCCTACTTCCAGCCAAATGGAAATGGATATTTAAATAAAACTCAAACAGGAAGTAGCTAGAGCATGGCCACCCAAAAGTATCAACCACAAATTTATTTTGGACTTGAGGACCCCAACTTGAACCAAGATTTATTTAACTCCAGCTTTATTTTGAGCCAGTGTGAGTTTGGCCTTCTAGCAGTCTCTAGCAGAAAAATGGTGATCTGGTTTGGTTAATGTCCTCACAGGTTGGTGCAAATGTTTTCTGATTATCTATTAAAGTGTGAAATATTAGCAGTAGATCAGCTGCATTTTCTATGAATGAAGGGCATACAGGGGATCATAGGTAACTGCTCTGTGAGGATATCTTTCAAGAAAGTTAAATTTCCTGTGGTCCTAGTTTAATGGTTTAGAATGAATATATCATCTAATGCACAAGGACATTTTAGGCTAAACACTGCAAAATTGAGGTTTGACATGATGTTGCTGGATAAAAGTCAGATTCTCAAAGTTAACAATTCATCCTGTGGAGACCAACACTTTACAGATTAATTTACTGAAATTTCATCCAACTTTTGTTTATACTTTGTCGTCAAACTTCACAGTGGCACAATAACAAGTCATGTGATGTTTCTGTAAATATGATAATAATCGTGAACTAGCCAATATTAGTTTTACCAATGATCCTATTATTCTGCCTGTTCTTTATGTTTTCACTCATATGTGCTTGATTTTATTTTTCTTATACAAGACAGCATGAGTGCAAAACAGGCCAATCTTCCCTGCTTCATATGAGATTTCAGTAGAGATTAAGTAGAGCTCATAGCTGACCCTTTCTCACCTGCCAGCTTTGTGTCACAGTGAATCACACAACCAAGGCAAATGCCTGTCATTTCAGACGTTTTGTTCTACGTCTATGAACCCCCTGTCTGCCAAACAGTCTGACCTTTCACAAGAACTTGCTGCAGAACATTTGATCCATTAATCTGTCAACTCTCTTAATTTGAAATTAAAAGCACTATTGCCTGATGGACCTCTGCAAAATGCAAGCAAATGCTGTTTGTCGGACATTTGCTGCAGCAATTACAGTCGGACCAGGGCACAATTACAGAGGAATGTACCAATATCATAGGATACATTTACCTCTCTTAAATACACTGCTGCCATTATTTTCAGAATCACCCCAAAATCTAGTTTCATCTTCTAGCCTGACCTCAAACCCAACTCCGAGGAGAAACAAATGTTCGTTTTTTAAGACCACAGGTCAGCTGATTTGACTGAAGCACATCCAGATAGGACCCCTCTTGTTGGATGGCAGCCACTAATTGGCCAGTGATGGTGCCATCATCCAGAGGAATGTGTCAAGGGCCCCAGCTGCTCAAGAGACAGAGGATTTGTGTCATTCCCCAGCGGTGACCCCTTGACTTCTACATTCAGCAGTTACATTTATGTTCAACCGCAGGACCGCCTGCCAGCATTCAAAAGGCGACATTACGAGGGTTTACTTAACCCAGTTGCGTGGTGTGCAGTCTCACATCACCCTGGGTCACCTGGAAACTATGGACACACTGTGCTGATGAATGTCATGTTTCTTCAGTTTAGTTTACTTTCTAAACATGTTCATACATCTTTTATACAAGCTCGTAAGAAAAGCTATTCACCATATCTGTGTTACTCATTCATGTTAATGCAGAAACTGTGATGTAACAGTCTGGTGCTTCACAAGTTCAGTAAGTATGGTGACAGAAACTTTTGCACATCCTGATTAATAATTAAGGTTCCTGCTATTGGATCAGTTTTGACATAGTATCAGCCTCCACAGTGGGATACAATGACTTTCATACTGTGTAAAAAGAATGGCTGTAGTAGTTCAAGATGCCAACTGTGAATATAGTTGATGTGAATGATCAGTTACCTTACACAGTGTATCTACCTCATAGTTTGCTCAGCATGAGGAGTAACAGGCCAGTATTCATCTCCTGCAGAGGATCTGACATACATTTTAAGAGTGGGAGCCTTTTGTGACATAGAGAGGTAACTGGGGTCTGTCAGAATGCAAAATAAATGAAAAATCTGTTTTTCAATGCGGTATGTTTTGCCTAAAGCAGGGGATTACACTAGCATGAATGCAAACGTTAAATCTTAAGGTGAGCATGTAATTTAGTTGAACATTTATTTCAACCTACGTACAATGAGGTACAGGCATGACAAGAATATGTGTGTGTGTGTGTGTGTGTGTGTGAGGGAGAGAAAGGAAGTGAGGTGCAGGGCGGGTGACGGGGATTTTATTATGCAGAAAGTGGTCCAAGTTTGAGGAGGTGAGTGGGAGGAAGAGGAATTCTCAGGACGACACACTACCACGCTCAAAAATAAACACTGAAACAGAAACCACTGAAATGCTGCATGAAACATGAAGCCTGCAACGGCCACTTACTGGTTGGCAAAATGGAAAAGTAGCCTATGAAGAATGAACTGAGTTTGTAATTACCACCGCCGGCAATATGTTTGTATCACATCATATTTTTAAAAATATTTTGAAGTACTCAAGTCAGCAAACTAACATTAAACTAAAGTATGAACATAAGCCTATCTTCTAAAACAAAATAGGAAAGACAAAAAAAAGTTACCTCCAACACAAAAGGGAAATACCACATAAAAGTTTTCTCTTCGTGATAAAACATTGGACAGTTTCATACCTCCCATAAACTCTCTGTAGACACCAATACCAGTCACAGAGGCAAAGAAGAAACATCTCCTGAATATTAGAATTTCATGCACATAATACAGCATATAAACATCATCCAAGAACCAAGGCTTCGTAAAGTACTTTACCTTGACAGTTTCTGCTTGGATATTATGAAATATTTTTGTCAGGTGACAAATGTCTTCTTCCCTCAAGGTTTCTGGTGAAGCAACCAGTCATTTAAATTCAAATGTCTCGGTAAGTGACGTCAAAGACTCCAGCTGTCTAAGCTAGACTATGTATTTAAAATGAAATCCTTCCCTAAAAAGCTTGTCTCCAGATTTCTGTGCTTGGGTTCACTGGAAAAGATAGGTGCAACAAACACCTCTTTTCTGCCGCCCCTCTGTCTAGTTTCCATATTTCTCAATTGTTGTCATCAATTCACTTTGCATGTCTTTCTCTCGGTCTGCCTCTCACCACTTCTTTTTAAATTTGTTGGTCCGTTGTTTAAATTTCAATGCTACTAATTTAATTTCTGGTAGTATCATCTAATTTAGTGCTCTTTGTTGATAAGTCACTTTTTGTGACTATTACATAAAAATATCAACAAAGACATAGTTTCTAACTATTGTGTCCATTGTGTGATACTGTGGTTAAACTACTCAGTGCTGCTTTAGATGTACAACTGAAGCGGATTGAATCATCGGTTTGTGTTCTACTAATAAATGGATCAACATCACTGAGTGCCGAGCTGATTTCCATTGCTCAAATCCTGAGGTTGTGATCATAAGAGAGAGGGGAGGAATGGATTGGAGATTTGATGTCATTGGCTCAGGGGATGAACATCCAAAGCTTGTATGGAATCCAGGGCCTTTGACATCTCATTGCGTTTTAAGTCACCTTCGGGAAAACTGCAGACATCTGATATGATCTTACATAATGTTCCTCATAACCAGAGTCCTGACTTTGCTCAGGTTTTCATGGGTCACCTGTTGACCTGTCGATATGGGGAGGGGGTGGCTGACAAGGCGTAGTGATTTAAATAAATGCTACAGCTCATTAGCCATAAGGACAAAGATATATTGGAACAAGGAGAATGCAATTGCAAAGCCCCATACCATGCATTATTCTCAACCTGCTATGCTGAACTTGTTTTACAAAGCTCCTCTATAAGCAACAAAATACCCACGGCAGGGACTCAACAGCCTGATCCTCAGTCCCAAACTGAGCATGCACACATCGCGTTAATCCTCAGTAACTGACCTGGTTCAGGCATGTAAAGGTTTGGTCACTCAGCACTTGGGAACTTACAGAGAGATATTAAATCTCAGGGTCAAAGTTTACTGCTGGGCCTTCAATCGCGCTTTCGGAGGGCTTTGGAAAAAGAAGCGCTGTTCATTTCCCTCCGTGAATAGGCTGCTTTAACCCAGCTGCCGCACAGCAGCCAACTACAGTAGGTCTGTCCAGCAGGATGTAGCCAGGACATTGCCTGGTATCCAGGTATGTCAGCAGGAAGACAGACAGGATGTCTCTAGGCCAGGCAAGGCAATTGTAGAGGAGTTCCCATTTTCAGATCTCATTATAAACAAAGTTTACATTTTAATAGCAATTACTGATAGTCAAGAAGATGAATTTAAATGCTTTTATTGTCATGCTATCATACCACCATCAAAACAAAAAAAATATGAGATACAATCACTGTTCCCAGACTGTATTCATGCTCCTGGAAAGAGTGTGATATTCCATTTATACTGTCAAATAAAATCAGACAACCTCCAACAACCTATTTGCAATCCTTTATTCTAATTTAGAGGGCCTGCGAGTGATTAGGACCTATACGGCAAAACCAGAACACTTTGAAATCAAGTACAGGTCTTCAATTTGAAAGTATTAGGCCTGACGTTTTTAAGGTTGATGGTGAGAATTACAGAGTTTCTATATTTCAACCACATATTTTCAGTTGAAGATTTGACTGTACAGTATTCTTCTTTAAGTAGAAACACCACCCTTCACAGTTCTAACTTTGAAAATGCAGTTGCAGTAAATTTAACCCACTAGCCATGACCTTTGTGCTCTACATCCAAGCAATTTCTTCCTCAGAGGACGAGCCAAAAAAAGGAACTCAACATGTAAGGCCACCATTGGGCTTTGCCAGTACCTTGGAAATGGCATTGGTGATCAGTTTTGAACCCTCAGAACTGATCACTGCCTTTTTAAGTCAGTCCTATGTTCTACATTCAGAAATCAGCTGGTGCCACCATAAGACAGATGTGGAAGATTGTGGAAGACATCTGTGATTGTGAAAATTTTCAGTAAATCAAACCAGACCACTTGACTAAAGACCCCCGGGGAAGAATGGCAATCAGGGAATGTAATGGGTTAGAGACATCAGTTACAGTATCGCACTCCTTGGCTTTGTCTGTTCCTCTGACTACACTACACGTGGCTACAGCAGCACTGAGTTCAGAACAGAAAGAATAAAATTGTTTCTTGGTTTGTCGAAATATGGTGATAAACTGTGGAAGCATAGATAAGAAACTCTCAAGTTAATGAAAACACAATTTTATTATCATATGGTTGCACACCAATGACGACATAATTACGAATGTTATATTTTGAACAGTAATTCTCACCCCTCCATAAATTCATATCTTATTGCAGTGGTGGTATCAGTAAGAAGTTTTAACCAACAGTAGATCGTTTCAAGACAGGACTCCTGCCTGAAAACAAGAGGGAAATATGTAATTGTATTATTATTATTATTATTATAATAAAGATTTTTTTTCACGGACCCTCTACTTGTATTGTGAAATCTTTTTAAAGAAAATTAGTATACCATATATATGTAGAGCAAATTTGTCAACGACAAAAACTTTCTCTTTTTTCAGTGAGGGAACTGTCAATTTATCTGTTTGCGAGCATTCGTCTGGAGATGCTATGATAGATTAAAAGGTTGATACCTTCTTTTCGCAAAATGTGCTAAATTCATTTTGCTAAATGCAAAATGAATTTTGTCTTGATTAAAATGTATGAAAATACTTCCAAAAATGTCAAACCACCCCTTTTAATGACACATTGCTACTTGTGGGGTTGAGGAATGGCATTTAGGAATAAAATTGCAAAGTGCTATTTGCATATTAATTTTGGAAACAGTCAGTTTCAGTTTGATAAATTTGATGTGATGTTGGTAAATGATTGAGAGATCTGCAATTTCACATGATCAGCCTCTACTGGTGACTAGTAGAAAATGCAAAAGCATTAAAAGTAAGACATCCAAGTGTGTATGTGTGTTTTCTGCAGAGACTAGAACTTCCCTTGTCGCGTCTTAGTCGACATAAGATCACGGAATAAACACATGGTTGCAGTGTGATCAGTTTAGAATAGGGAGATTATTGTTTTTTGTCTGTTTTTGGCAGAGCGTCAGGGAGACGTTTTGTGTTTTGTTTTTTTTGAGTCAAATTATATATTAGCAAAATATCAGCTGCCAAAAAAATGAATTTACTTGCTTGCAAATGACGGGTTATCAGGTCATCACCTCACACAGAGCGTCTCCTTAACAGGAAATCTACACACTGTCCCATCTGAAACATTTCACCCCCAGAACCACCTCAACTCATCAACACCTTCTCGCCATACAGGGGCAGATCAGATAACCCTACAGTTTTCACCAGTGTTGCCTAAAAACAGAGGCCAAAATGGACATTGCCAGGAGGGGAGAATGCCCAAGCAGGATAAAAAACCTGTGTAAACCTTCCTCATCCCCTGTGTGTGAACCACAAATACCAGAGTGTGCAGATAAACACGCATTATTGAGAATACAGACACAGAGTCCCATTATGAACCGGTGTCAATTCACACCATTCCTACTTCTCACAGAGGAATGGGACTGACATGATGAAACCAAAACAGTAATTTTGCAATTTAGATGATTGAATTGTTACGGACAAACATGACTAAAAAAAAAGCACCTTTCACAGACCAAATACCGTAGAAGTTTAAACATTTAAACAATGAATGAATTTACAGTTAAAGAAGCAAAGGAACACGTGATTCTCAGAGGTCATATCCTGGGGAGAATCAGAACACTGTGAAATATTGGTTTTAGTGTAAATATTCTAGTACAGGTAAAAATCAGGGAGATTTTAACTTCAAAAAGGCAACTAGAAAAAGAGTAAAAGACACTGATTGCAGATCAGTCCTCTACTGTGTTTATGGACAGGCAGTACTACTGTCTCAGCATGTACTTTCAGGAAAAAACGGACAACAACAAAAATAATGGAATGGTTAAATTCCGTTACTCACCGATGTCAGAGTTACAGAAGGCGTCTTGCGGGTGCGTCAGAGCGCAAGAGCAGCCCTCCGTCAGCTGGTTCACTTGCAGGCTGCTGAATACAAACAGCAGGCTGACCAAGTGCTGGTAAGCTGACTGCATCTCTCCAAACTTTTTTTTTTCCCCCACACCGTTCTGCTACTGGATGAAACTGTAACGAGTCCGTCTGGAGCCGCTGTGCGCACCGGCTGCACTGGTCTGCTGGTGGGTTACAGTTAGAGTCCGGGTCTCCGCTCCGGTTGTCGCTGGTGCGTCTTGTCTCGTTTGATGGCACAGCCGTACATATAGCCCGCCGGAGCGACGGACACGCCCCTCTCCACCTCTGTAGCGCGCGGGCGGGGTGACCAATCAGCGGCCGACGCTGCTGTTAGGAATCACAGACAGGATGACATACTGGAACTTTTACTTGGTGTTTCCCCCCCCCCCCCCCCCCCCACACACACTAAGAGAAATAAGAAGGCTGAAGGAGGGGACATGTGGAGAAAAATAAAAGAGAAAGGTTTATTAATGAAAGGTTTATTAATGAAAGGTTTATTAATGAAAGGTTTATTAATGAAAGGTTTATTAATGAAAGGTTTATTAATGGAAGATTTATTAATGAAAGGCTTATTAATGCACATTTGACCTTCGTGTTTCATATCAAGTTCTTAAGCAGTGAAATATTACTGAAAATATGAAGAGGCGATAAAACACATACTGTTTGTCATTTAAACCATTTTCTTTTCACTCACTTCTGAATCTCACTTAGTCATCCTGCCCACCCCCCTGACGCCCACTTAATTAGTAATACTAACAGTATGTTGGAGACGGGTGCAGTACAGATCCTTCAGCCTTCAGCACCATCACACAGTGTCTAAACTATAGGTGTGAAACACACAACTGCTCCTGTTCTACTTTACATTCATCGTCATATCAGCGCTACCTGGCTGCTGTTCTGGCTTCACGGGGTCTGACTGTATTCTGATCTGGATTTATTCACGGTGCTGACTTGCAGTCAAACATGTCCATTAAACCTTGCTTTCTTCTAACTGCCTCAGTGGACCTGAGCATTATCAGGACAGAGGATTATCTGCACAGACTAGGGGAGCTATGTTAAAGGGTTGAGGCTACTCACTGTTATATAACCAAGCCAGAAATAATCAGGTTGGTGAACTCTGACCCTTAATGTGCCTTCATTAATAGTTTTGTCAGTTCGTAAAGCCTGCATGGCCAGATATAAACTATTTCATATCTGGTATGGTAATTATAGGCTTCTACTTCAAATATGTGTTTTAAAAGTAATAAAAGTTTTCAAACAATCCATGAAAATGGTGACTATAGTCCAATAATTACACGTTGATGGGAGTTAGAACACTTACCAACCTTCACTCTAGTCTCAGGCATCAAAAATGATCCGCTGTGTTTCAGGTTCTTCATTTATAAAACACACCAGTATTTTTTCAGTGGTGCGTTCACGTACAGTGAATTGACACATTGTTGGACACTAGCAGATTGGAAAAAAAAAAACATTTACTACGTGTGGAAATTCATTATCGTGTTGTGTCAGTGGGTTTGTTTCATCATCAGATCCAGATGGCTCTGAAGGCTCCACCAGACAGAAACATGTCATCCGTTTCTATGCTGTTAACCATCGATAAAGTCCAGCCAGGTGTTATTTCAGCCTCCAATGTGAAGACTGAACTAACAGATTTGTGACATTCCTTAGTTAGACACTAGATTGGCATGCGTCACACAGGGATTAACATTTTTTATGCCCAAATTAGGCAATGAAAACTGAAAGAATCAGTAAGGAAGTCATAGGGAGGGTGGGGAAAGAAGTTATTCACTTGAGCAATATTACTTCACTCATATGTATAGAGGTAAAACAGTCCAGCATTCCTAACATATATCCCAGAGATAACTTGAGTCAGGCCAGGAGCAGGAAACAGACCCTAATAAGGGATCATGTTGTTAAATCAGGAGGTTTAAAGTGTGTGGGATTTATTTAGGTCTACAGTATTGACAGAAATGGAATATTCTGAATTGTATTTACATTCCTGTAAAATTGAGTTGGATTGAGTATGTCATATCCTCTGCTAATCTGCCATATGACAAGATGAGTGGGGGCATATTCGGTTGTTAGTACTTTAGAGCCTTTCTGCGAGATTCCCACACATCGGATGTTCTTTGTTCATCATTATTAAAATTATATAAGAGCGCTTTGACATTTTGAGAAATAGAGTTAGTTAGATTAGAAAGTTGATTGTAGTTTTACATGCTTGAGTTTTAGTAAAGATAGCATACCTCAGCATAAAGACTGGAAACAGTGAAACATCCCCTAAGGCTTGTTCTAAAGGTAAAACAATTCACATATCACAGTCCACAGTCCATCCAACTAGCCCAAGATGCTTTCTGTTTAAAATTTCTAATCTGGGCTGAAAGCAAAATGTTCAACCTTCTTCCTGTCGCCATGCTTTTTTAAAAGTGTAGGAGCCTTTAAACTCAAACTGAAGTTATTAATGATGTGAAAACACATATGAAGGTGAATCAACAGTTTTTAAAGAACTGTTGCGCACTATATGTTTGGGATTGGTGCTTTGTCTGGGCTTACAGCAGTCCTTGCAGTATGGTTTAGCCCACGGTGAGATGAATGAATTAATCCTTTTCTGTATGTTTCACCTCAAAAAGGTCACCGTGTTTCATAATGTAGATGTGCCAGTACTGCTTTTGAAATCGTACATTTGACAATAAAGTTGACTATGACTATGAAATGCAGTGGCATGCTCTACTTGTACTCAACTGTTAGAGACTGGGCAAGATGAAATGCAACACAGAGTGTCCAATATATTGAAGTTACGTATAACTCTCATTTCTATAACTATGACTTGAAAAATCGGGACCTTCCGGGACGGATGTGCCAAACTAGGCCAACATAGTGTAAGCATAATGCAGAACAAAGTGCATTTCATCAGAGAGTCTGATTATAGAAATAGGACTCTTACAAGGCTCGCCATCCAGGGGGGGAGCAGACAAGAGCATTGTGCAGTAGAGGTCATTAAGGGCTATGTAGTTCTGGGTTGACAAAGGAGAGCAGAACAGTGACTCAGAGGAAATACCTTAAATCCAACCCACAAGCTTCTAAAGGGACACAGGAAGAGGCGAAACTTGAAAAGATAGAGCAACGGTCACCGAGGGACAGTGTTCAGCCCCGGCTCCCTTGGCCTTGTTGCACAGCCCACATGTCATTTCAGATAAGTGGGACAGACGGGACGACCCCTTGCTCTGCTGCTCTTTGCTGTGAGGAGAACGGGTTATGGAAGTCAAATGACAGGAGCAAACAGCAATTGGATATGTGCAAAGTGTGTTGACCTCAATTCTCAGGTGGGAAGGATGATTCATCAATGGAGATTTCATCAATGTTTCGGCTGACTAATTTATCAGGAAGAAATGTGCCATACTACATCCCGGATCATATGTGATGCTGCAGACTACATTTCTGATGTGAAGTGGTCTGGGTTGTTACATGACTCATGAATATATGCTGAGTCTTACCTGAGCAACAGACTGTAATGTGGGCAGTAACCTAAATATTTACACAATAACTCACTTGTCTCCATTGATATATCAACTATACATCTCAGGAGACTTGGAAGGCTTTTTAACTGTGTTCTTCGTAATATTTCTATTACCAGAGGAGATAACACTCCACCGTAAAAACTTAAGATCCCAGTGATGACCCTGTCCACCTGCCTTCTATCCAAAAGGGAAGAGCAGTGACAGACACCTTTTAGGTTTTGTATCGTTTCAATAGTTAACGTTCTAATAGTTGACATGATTCACCCAACTCTAACTTGTGCTCCAGTATTTCTATGTCTAGATCTGCCCTCCTAATCAGGAAGTAAATAATTTCTTTATCTGTTTTCTGTATTTTTTAAAAACTGAATTCTATAAAGTTCTTTAGCAGATAGCTGGGAATACATGAGGAGAACATTAAAACATACAGTTCCATATGAATTCCACAAAATGAACCGCTGATGTTTTCTGAGCATCCATCTCACTGTGCACTGGATGTGACGGACTCTTCTGCTAACGTCCATCCATGCTCTGTTAAAAAAGGAATGAGAAAGTGTTAATATGTGAGTGGAAGCTAAATGTCACTGATTACAATCAGAATGTTAAGCAATGGGAAGACAAAATATCAGTAACATAAAATATTAGACCACCCTTGTTTTTTTCAATTTCTTTTTCATTTCTTTTTCTTTTTATCAATTAGTACCCCCTTTGTGTATCATGTGATTAAAACAGACAGAAGATAAAACCTGGAATGCCTTAAAGTATGAATATTTTCCTTCTCAACTGTTCTTGTGATGTGCACTTCGCCGATTTACTGTTTTATTTAAATAAAGTTGAAATTAATTTCATTATTTAACAGAACTTGATATAGTTGAGAGCACATTTATGTGTGTAAAGAGCATTACGTTGGCAATAAAACAACTGAGTCTTCATATGCAGTAAAATACCCTCAGCGCTTCTCGTCTGTCGTCATGGTGACTCGTCGAATCGGGGGTCTATTGATAATGGCTTATTAGAGTTGCGTTGCACCTGCTAAAGTGCAGATGAATTTACCCTGGGTTGATAAAACTGACCGTGATAACTTCTTGTTTTAACTTCTATGATGTTAAAAAAAAAAAACAACCTTGTTGTTCCTAGGAAGAATGTCCGAAGAGAAAAATAAACCAAAAAAAAAAAAAAAAAAAAGTGAACCCAGAGTCACAGGATTTACTCAAGGTTTGTTAAATCTGGTTCATGAAACGCACCCTTTGTCAGTAAAGAAACATCCATCCGAGTGCTGTCACGACTTATTTGTGGTGCAACATGAGGTAACCTTATCTCTCATCGCTGCTTTTATTTGAAACTTTATTGTTGGAATGAGCTCAGAGCTCAACATCTCCAAACCAGAAGTTCAGAAAGATACTGGTTGTTTGTGTGGCATTCTTGTCTCCTGGTTTAGTAGGATGTGATATCAACCCCTGGTGGGGCTTTCTTTTGTCGTTCTGTCAGTGTGCCCCACTGAATATTTCCACAGATGATCACTACTTTCCAACCACAGCACATCCGTCATTTGATCTGGAGTCAAGACATCAGAAAAGGACATACAAACATTGTTTTGACCCATGCTCCTGCTCACAATGGGACTCTCCCCGCAGTAAAATATGATGAACGGTCAGTAACTTCCTTCTCAAGCATACCAAATACAACCACAGCCCTTGCCATTCAGACACAGGGTCCTCGTTGTACTTTGCTGTACATATTTGGTGTCAGGAAACCCCACAAAATGACCATGTTTTCTTATGGCAGGAGACACCAGTGGTATGACAACATGGAAACAGCTTTGAGGGATTCCTGAAGGTTGAGGGAATGCCTAAAATGGGGTGTCTTGCCGAGCAAAGTAAAAACAAAATGACTGTTGGATAAATCTGAAAATGCCTTTTTTCTTTTAACTTCATCTCAAAATTCTGTGTTCAAAACAATAACTTGTGTGAGGTTATGTGATTAAATGTAAAAATTATATAAAAGATGTACAAGTTTATGTTATCTTATGGATGTGGTTGAAGTGACTTGCTGTTTGTAGATCTTGGTTGTTTGTGCAGTAAAAAAACAACAACACAAAATGCTCTCCCTCACAAAAGAAAAGAATATGCAGTAAATTATTGGTATTGGATTGGTGCAAACTCTGCACAGGGCAGGACTTGAACCCGGAACCGCCGCACAGCAAGAGGGTTCCGGGTTCCGGGCGGTTCCGGAGAGCAAAAGAAAGCGAAAAGTAGAGGAAAATCTCTCTGGCAAATGCAAAATAACGTTCTTTTGGACAAATGTGTTCTGGGGACAAATGTGTTCTGGGGACAAAGTGTTATGTAGACAGTGTAGATACCGCTGTACGCATTACTCAGAGGGAACAGCGAGAAAATGCCATTTTTAATTATTGGTCACAACTGATTGAGGGGTACACGCTGGAAGAGGATTCTCAGCTGCTGACAAATGGAGCCTGGATGCAACCCCTGTTCTTAGGTAACCACTTATAACAAACTGTTAAGCCTTTCTGCTCCTCTATAAAACCAGTTTGTTATTCCTTCATTGTTTCAGAGTGGGCTCAATTAATCTGCCTGAAGTTGTCTCCATTTAGAACTCAGTAAATCATACCATAAAACTGTAAAAAAAAAAAAAAAAAAAGTCAGCTTTTCCCAGAAACCTGAGCAGCAGAAGGAAGGTGTGTGTGGGAGGAAGAGAGAAAGATAATTTAGGGGACATGGTCAAGGGAGAATCAGTGAGTCACCAGCAGGTCAGAGGGCAAGGGTGTCAGCATGGTCCACTGGGTGCTGACATCTCACAATGGGAGGATGGAGGGTCTCAGGCAGATTTAAATTTAGGAATGACATCACAGTATCAGAACACCCCTGTCAGTTCTTTTCACTTGTTCAAGCATCTGTGCAGTTTCATTCCAAAACCCTCAGATGTTATCTGCCCATGATATTTGGCAGGAAGCTGAGACAATTAAGGAGTTACTGTTCTAAAAATGAGTCATCTGACCTTCTCTTAAACAGCTATTATTTTTAGGACAGTTTCATTTTTATATCTCAGTGGGCAGCGGAAAATGCCACATGAATGACTAGTTATTATGACATACAGTATTTCAGCACCGAACAAAATAGTCCCAGGAGGTTACTTTATTTAAGCAATATTTATAAGGCAAATTCTTTCATGTCCTAAATGTATAAATGGATGACAGTGTGCGACAATGTTAGCACAGGAAACCTTTATAAGTGAATGCTGTTTGAAAAAGATGAGGTCAGGTTTGGAAGTTCATTTTTTTACATCCCGCGTCAAAGCGGCGATGACCTTGAGAAAACTACGTCAAGGTCAAATTTCAACTTTTGTACACTCAGGAACCGGATAAGATAGAAAGCAAGGAAGGAGAAAGCCAGTGTGTGTAAGAGCATAGATCAAAGCTACTGCTTTGATCTATAAAAGTAGGTCAGAGCACTAGCTTTGATCTTTGACACGTGCAAGTCAGGGTAAAATTTTGAATTCAGGGGTGTCACGGGATGTTGCAGTCTGTGACTGCATTGGTTCGTTTCCTTTGAGTTTTCATGAGCTATACAAAAAAAGACAAAAAACACTCAAGGAATTAAGAAAAAAGTAGTTTTTTATTCATGTAATGAAAGTATTCTATATATATTTTTTCCTTTATCTTTCTAATTGTTTCAAAACACCTTAAGATTTATTTTTTACTTGGTAGTGTTGAAAATGGCAATAGATATCTGCATTTGCAGACAATAAAATATACCAGTCTCAATAGTAGAGCCCCCATACTTCAGTAGTATTTGTTCTGAGCTGTGATGAAGTTGTTGGGAGTTTTCCCTTTTTAAATCTCCCCTTGATGCTCAGTGGTTCTGTGGGCAGTCATGGACCTTCCTGCAGCTAAGACCAGAGGGTGTGGGTTTGTAGACCATACTCTACCATGGATCGCTGGACAAACCACAGCAAGAGATCGGTCACCCCACATTTATTTTATAGCTGGAATCCCCCATTAATCAGAACTGAGACTCTACACAAATATTTGTATTCAGCAAGGAAAGGCACTCACATTATGCAATTATTTTTCTAGCTGTTAAGAGATTTTTTTATGGTGTTTAGTTAGCTTACAATAACAGTATTTTTGTTCAATGTTTAGAAGGATCTCTCCTCCTTATCTGAATAAGATCACAAATACTTTGATGCTTTTGATGTAGCCAACACTTTGATTCTTCTTAAATCTTCATTTAAATTTAAAAAAGAATAGTTGAACAAAAAGTCCTTGAAAAATCTGTTTTATCTCTTGAGCAATTATTCTTTCCTTTGTTGTGCTGTAGAGTCTCTATGGTGCCAATATTTATGCAGTGCAATGGTTCCAAGTTCATGTTGAGGATCCCACGAAGGGGTAACAAGACGAATCTCGGAGTTCCTAACAACATTATTTTTGTAAGAAACACAACAAAAAAAATGCAGTGCAAAAATAAATGGTTTCGTTTGCTTTTCCCCTCACTTAGTATTTAGTAAGCCTCCTGCATTGTGTTAAATATCAATTTTTAAAGACTTAATTGTTCAAAATTCACAGTCATCCAGTCTGTAAATCATTATCACCATGAGAATACAAATTACTTTCTAGTTGTATATATATATATGCTTCTTTCATCACTTTAATTGTTGATGTGGATTTCAGAGTGTCACCTATTCCTGCTTCTGGTACAGCTGGTATGAATACAGAGTAGTTTTACTACATCCAGCTGTTCCTAAACATCAGCCTCCTGGATGTTTGTCCTCCCTATGTACTGCTCCTTAATTACAAACAGTACTTGTGCTGACAGTTTGGCTGAGTTCTGGTATGCTCTGTACTACAACCCGCCTTTCCTTCCTCTACTGTCTAAAAAGTTGCTGACGCCTCACGTGTTCATTAATTTTCTGTATTGTATCAGAGAAAGAGAGCGGGGAACACTTTATACGTCATAAAGCCATGTTCTGACACTGGAATACAAATTAATGCTTCGTATTGTCACTGTATTAGTGTACAAAGGTTACCACACATGTCTTATTAATCCAAACACATTGAAGCAAGTCTGTTCACATTGCTGGTAAAGATGTTTTTCTAGATGTATAAGTCAATGTGAATTTTAAAGTTATGTGTTTAGATCAAGATCAGAGAATAAACACAATTTTTTTGTGCAAATCACAGGAATTAGCACTAAGCCTTTTGGAGTAGCAGCCATGCCAGGGCTTTGCCTCACATGACGGATTTGGCTCTACCGCCTAATTCAATCCACACATGACCCACCACTTTGATATAGTACACGTGTGTGTTGTTGGCCATTAAAAATGTGTAAACTATGCAGAGAATGAGTGATTTAAACCCCTGGGTTTCACTTGAATTGTCTACAGGTGAACGGAAGGAGGAAGCAGTTTAACAACTATCTGCTGTTGCTTCACATAATAATTTTGTAGAGTTTGATTCATGCTTTGGAGAGATGCAATTATTTTGTTACAGTTGCATAAACCTGTGTTAAGCCCCCTGAGTGAAACCCAGTTTAATTATAGTTAAAGTACACCTAGTGCCCTTTCAAATCTTTTTTTAACATCTGCTTTGCAGAAAGTTAATGAAGATACATATTTAGGTTGTCTAACTTCCTTCACTTAATGCTTTTAGCATGTAAACAGGATGTTGAGGTGGGACAAAGTGCTGGGAGGACACATTTAAGGAAAGAATGCATGGATGGTTCCCTGGAACAAAAGCGGTAACAGAGAAGTGACGGAGCTGTACGTCTTGCTGGGCCAACAACTGCCAGCAATGTGCGATTGTGACCTTTAACCCCTCGGTCTGTTTATATGTGTACAAAAGTGACTTGAGGAAAATGTGTATCACAGAAATTATATTTGACCTCATGAGTCAACCTTCTTCCTGTTTGCGCACACTTTCGTTTGTCACGTTGCACACAGATGCAGGTTTGGATTAGGGATTGTTTTTGCCAGCATCACTGAGGAGAAAGGATTGACTGAATGATTCCATTCAGCTTTTGGATCATGAGACAGGGAAGCCAAACCTGCACGCAGCCACTTCACTTCTACTCAGCCTTTTCCGAGACATAATACTGCAGGAGCCCCTGGAAAATGGGAAAGCAACATCACTGTTCCTTTTAGACGTAGAGGAATGTGGCACAGCATTGATGATTTTTGCAGGATCGACTTGCCCGAGGCCTGTCTGTCCTTTTTCTTCTGAAGCAGGAATGTAGGTTAGTGAATTGATTAGGGCTAATAAGGCCTGTCCAGGACCCCATTAGTGGATGGCCACAGAGATGCTGGACTGAAATAGGTCTGTTTTGATAGAGTCTGGACTTGTACTTAACATGGGCTCTCAAACTGATCTGTGTTTATTTAACAAAGAACGGACTGGCTTCAAGTCATGATGTGTAACTACAACCTTGATTCCCGTTTACAGTCTCTTACAATTGACCTGTATATTCTGATATCAATCCCACAAGATTCTTCATGAGTTGCATCCTTTATAAAATCGTGTTTCACAAAATACTGAAAAATCTCACCCAGCTATTGCTTTGAAGAATCTTTGGAGAGTCACGCGTGAATCTTAGATGTTTAAATGGTCAGTCCTGATATATTGGTATCAGTATTAGTTTTCTTGCCACATCCTGAAGACAGACTTTCAGCAGTGGCCCAACTGGGCTCTTTTTTCTTGTCAGGACCTGATTTAATCTTTTCAGTGTGCCATATTTATAATTATGACTATACTAACGAATGAACTAGACTTCGCTTTTGTTTCTCCAGTTATGAGTTTATCTTTTTGTCGATTTTATCATGAACAGAACAGATTGTGACTTAAATCAGTGATGTTCAACCTGTATCTAACATCTCTTTGCACCAGATTCCTTGGCAAACCTGTGTTGTTGACATACTTTTGTCTGGAGTGTGGTGAACCACTGACTGACATTTGAGTCCTTGCTACTAGCCTGGCTAAAATAAATAATGCTAATTAAATTTATATGCACAGGAAAGACCAGAGCCAAGTGAATCTTTCTGGACACAGGCTTGAAAACTGGCCTAATAATTATTTACTCAATAGGTTTTTGGCTGTTCCTATGGCTATTATACAGTATATCTTAATTCTAACATATTCTTATTGATTTTGGTGATGTCTTGAACATTGTCCAGTTGTTGATTTGCTTTAACTCAGCTTGTAATAAAAAATAAGCTGTTCTAAATACAGTATACTCCACTGATGACTGCTTATTTCATCTAAATCTAGTCCAAACAAATCTACAATGTTTCATTTCTCTTGAGGCAACGGCCCTATACATGTTAAAGAACGCAAGTCAGGGAGATTTATTAGGTTATTAATGGTATGATAATGACTTCCGTGTCACAACTGTCTTTGCTTACGATAAAGCATGTTAATACACACTCTTTTCTCTTTCAATCACTTAGCAAGTTGTGATGATGAAGCAGGTGGCTTGAAAACCACCGATCGTTTCCGTCACTTCGCCATCAACACCTCAGTGTTGTCAGCGAGGTCCCACCCTGGAAACTTCCGTTCTTTGGAAGAAGTTGGGGTTTCCAGACAGCTGTCTCCCTCATGGAAATACAGGACAAACCTAATGGAAGCCAGATGAGTTGAAATTCCACAACAATAATTACCATGCCTTATTAAACAGTCTTTACTGTGTAATCTTTAACACAATGGGCATCTACAGCAAGCTACAGTTATGGGCGGATGTTAGCCCAAGGAGGTTACCATGACAACTTGTAAATGTCTGTTGTGGGTGTGTGTTCAGGACCTCCTGTATGTGTCATGCTTATGTCACTATGTGTTTGGGAACATGTGTAAAATTTGTTTGGAAGGTTACCATTGTGAGAAATGTGTTCACTTGAAACAGACCTCGGAGCCGTCCGATTGAATCACTTCGTCATTACCTCAAATACTGCAGTTTTTATCGTGACATAATTCTGAAACAGCACAGACCCGACAATATCAGTTGTGGTTTTGGGATGGAAGGGTCACAAACCAAATAAAGACCTCATGACTACGATAATAAAAGGTAGACAGTAAGTACAGATTACTCACAGTAAAGTTCAAGGACTGGAGGAAATGTAAGACAAGTGCTAGAAATTGCTCAGTATTTGTTAGATGACAAGTATACTGTATAAATATAGCCATGGTTCAAATGGTACAAAAATCATGTCCTGCATATTATGGGGCCATAAAAACCGATAACACTTGACTTTGAGAAAACAAATCATTCAACGAGAGAGACACTCACTCATTCATTTTCTCAACCCGGTACATCCACTTGCGCAGATCTCGGCACATAAACACGCACACCCACACACACACACACAGACACACACACACAGAGACACACACACACACACACTCATTCCTATGGTCAATTTGGGACTGGCAAATTAATCTGAAGTGCGTGTTTTTGGAGGTGGGAGGAAGCCAAAGAACCCGGAGAGAACCCACGCAGACACGGGGAGAACATGCAAACTCCGCACAGAGCGGGACTCGAACCCAGAACCGCCTTGCTGTGCGGCGCAAGTGAAACATGTTATCTGGAATTCCTTATTCTCAGAGGTGTAGGCAGATTTTATCAAATATTGAACATGTCCAGCCAGAACTAGCTACTTGTCGTAGTTTTGATATTTGTTCCAGCTGGTCAGATTCTGGCTGAAGTTTTGTATTTGAAATGCAGACAGCGGTATTTATAAGTCTGGATGAAATTACTCAGTAGAGACAGACTTTATATTTTAATGCTCTGTATATGATCAGAGAGATGTCTAAAGCGTTACATTTCTGTCGTCATTTGAAATAACGCGGAACATTTACGTGCACCACTCTAAAGGAGAGCAGAAGCCAGTCCTGCCAGGTGTTTGAGTCGGCTCAGTTTTTCAGCTGGACTTCTCTTATGGTTCTCTTAGTCCGTCAGCAGGATTTGATGTAGGCATGCTGTCTTTGGTCCTAACTCGGTCAGACTCTTGAAAAGACTTTTGGGTCAGGGTCCTCACCTCTCGTCGTCTGCCCAAACCATCATGCCTCATGTCTTCTCCTTGATGTGGCAGGATTGAGTGGCCATAGTAACAATTAAAAGATCATAAATGCATGATGGATGCACCATGTGTTTCATTGGATAATACATGTGCCCCTGAAGAATTAATCGGTTCCTTCTGCTCAGCTTCTGAAGCGCAGCCCTGCTCCTCACATGGTTTTCATTGGATAAGGTCTGTTTTTGACCTATTTCTGTGCAACTTGTGTTTAGAGGAATGCATTTGATTTACATCAGTATTTACCACTGAATGATTAATTAAAATGAAGTAATGTAATTTAAACCTCTCCTTATAACATACAATTGTTCTAATGTGAAGGGACAGATTGGGTTGAAGTACCGCTCTATGTTACACTAAGTCAAGCTTCACTGCCCTGAAGGAATGTTCTGAGATAAGCAACAATAACAATGAAAAAATAGCTTAATGTAGTTGTAAATTTAGTTAGAAAGAGAAGCCCCCTCTACAAATGTCACCTTATTGCAGAAAATGTTGGTTTAGTCAGTGTAATTTGTGCTCCCTTACTATAGTCTTGGAAATCAAGAAATTTCAGTGACAGATGGATAAATTAATCTGTATATTTTTGAGTTTTACTCATATTCTCTACATGGTCTTTCAGCTCTTTGTTTTGGTTTTATGGTCCTCAACTTTGCTGCTTTTTTTTTTTTTTACCATCACTCATGCTCCTAACCTGAGTTTTCAGACTGAGCGATGAATTAATCTTGATTTTATCAAATATTGTTGGGCCAGAATGATAGACCATGAACTTTTATGTCAGCTAGTTGGGGAAGTTTTCGCTTCTAATTCCTGTAGTCCTGATATGTGAAGGGGTGAAACAAATGCACCTTGTTTTCACCAAATCACAGCGATGAATACAAACTTCCGTTCATTATTGTCCATTAATGTTTTAAATGTGTTGGAATTTACCACGGAAGTGTTTTGAAGGAAGCATGATTCACCTCAGACACTGACCTGCATGTCAGTTCTGTGTGACTCATTTTAAACAAGGTTTGCATGTACAGTCAGAGGGAGGGGATTTGTGTGGGGGTGGATGGGCTTCCCTGAAGTTTTTTTTGTGTTCTGGTCGTCTGGCACATTAATGTAAATTAAAAAAGCCTGTTTGGGTCAAAATGAAACCTATGACTGGTGAACTCATCTGCCGTAATGAGCTTTTTTAGTATATGACTTCTATACATCTCAACCACACTGGATGTCTTTCACAGATTTTTGCTGGGAGCAAAAGGCGTGGCTGTGTGCATGTAACTCGGATAAAACAGGAAGCCTAAGTTTTAAACCAAATTTTCCACATCTATAGGACTCACAGTCGCTAATGGCCACCCAGACTTTTCTAAGGATGGAAACAAGTTTTCTTGAATAATTGTCTAAAGACTATCAGTTGCCATAATAAAAAAAAAGGCTTCTCATAAATACCCACCCTTCTGTCTGACGGGAAGGTTCCAGTCACATTTCACTACACTGACACAAAGATGTTTTTTTTAGTCCTATTTTATAGCTGGAATTTCCGACACAGGAAAATAGAAGACATTAAAAAAAAAGAATCTATTACTTAAATTGTCGATCCCAAATAAAACAAAATAGCATCATAATATCATAATCCATAATCCAAAATAAATTACAATTTTAAGACCGACATATTTCGCAGACCTGCCTAATTACATTGCCTTTCAAAAAGGTCATCTTTTATGGCAAAATCAATCAGGGTGTAACAGCAACTGTTCCACAAATAAGAAAACTTCTGAATATGTGTGAATTAATAGGATTTTTCGTATTTTTCGTAGTCTGAACAACCTCTGAGGGGGAAAATGCAACTTAAAACTGCTGTTGATTGTTTTGGGGTTTTTTTTTTTATTTCGACATCAAACGCAGAAAGTTGCTGGACAGTTAATTTTATGTGCAGAAAATTTCTAGATTATGTAGTCGTCTAGACTATATGGGACTAGTTTTGAGAGCTATCATGGGATGCTGCTCTGTGGAGGTGGAGCATGCATTAACATGTCACAAGATTGGTGGGAAAGGTGCATCAGTACGCTTGTGTCGCCTTTTATGTTAGCTTCTGCCAACTGAGAGTCCTGCAGATGGGCGAGTGTTGGCTTGAGTGGTAAATGACTTTGAGCAGTGAGTATTTACTTTGAGTTTAACAATCAGTTAAAAAGTCCCTATGGCACTAAGCTATTAGAACAGCACATTTCTAAAATGTGTTACCACTTTCAGATAGGTTTGGCTTGTAAAACAGCCGGTACACCAGACTTAACCTGCAGACAAGTCTGGCTCAGGTGTCAAAATGTGAGGGATTACTTATGGCTCACATTTGTATGTTCCTGACCCCGCGGCAGTCCTGTGCTTTGCTTTGCTTTCCTTTCCCGATATTGTAATACCAGTGACAGTGCATTTTTTTGTGGTTTAAACAACAGTGAGCACACGTCTCTGTCTGACTCTCCGATTTCATCAGGGGCAGAGGATGTGGTCGTCTCTCCCCCAACATGTTCAAAGTCTGCCAACATCGCCACACTGATGGGAATGACTGGAAGGAACATGTCCAGACAGAGTGGGTGGTTTGTGACCCTTCCATCCCAAAACACTTCTCCACAGCAGACATTCAGGCATTCACACTGTGCTACTGCTATGCTATTCCCAGGTACTCGCTAAACCTCAGGCATCTTATCATTCGTCATGTGACGCACACACTTAAAAGCAGTACTGACTGGCCTCATATAGTTTAATACACAGAAAAAAATAAATAATTATTTCTTTGAGTCCATCAAATTAATATCCTCTAATAAGAAGACTTTAGGCAAATTCATGCTGAAACTTTTATACAAGCGCATGTCAACACCACCACAATGAAAATTCTTACGTACAACTTTTCTGAACTGCTCACCAATGTGATTTTGAATAGTGATCTGGGATTATGCTAGCAGCATTGACATCTACTCTGACGTCTGACATTCGTGTCGAGCCTGATTTGTAAAGAATGGATTAATGTGTTGTTCTCTCTGGGTTCTCCGGCTTCCTCACACTTCCAAAAAAAACCCCCAAAAAATCCCATGAGCTTCAGGTTAATTGTCTGGTCGCAAATCGACCATAGGAGGGAGTGTGTGCGTGTGTGTTTGTCTGTCTCTCTGTGGCTCAACGGTGCACTGGAACTTTTATTGAATGCAAGTGCATTTTTTACCAATATTACATAGCGGAAAAAGGTAGCATCGATTTTTTTTTTTTTTTATTGTAAGTATTTGTCCAAGAACCCAAAAAACTGAAACACACTTTTTTCAAGTTGTAATCAACATTAAAATACAGTGTTTGAGTGTTGATAGTAAAATTGTGACCATAGATAATATGTTATTGTAATTTAGTGTTATAATAGTAAAGAACAAGAGCAAAAGAAAGCATGCCACTACATCGATCATATATAAGACTGCCAATATTGTAATAATGCAGATCATATCGGGTGTATGATTTGAGTCATGTTTAAAATATACTTTAATCCTACTCGGTATTTTCTGTGCTTTACGGAATGCTTCACAGAAAACGGTACACTGCTTGAAAGTTTATTGCAAATTGGCTTCATACAGTCTTACCTCCCTTCCGTACTATGGCAGTTCTGGAGTGATAATGGAGACAATTAGAGTACGCTTTATCTTGGCAGCATGTTGGATAAGCTCGTACTGTCAGAAACTGTCAACAGAAGTGGTGCTCACACCCTTAGGCAGCCCGATGTCTGTTCAAGTCCTTGCACTAAAAAAGCTGACAGCAACATTAGGATGTGAAGCCCTGTCAACTATCAGGGAGGGTTTGGATAAAGTGATAGCAGCTGGATAAGAGGCTCCCTTCCTCCTTTGCAGGTCTTATGTAATCTCCATGCATGTTTTGAATTTGTTCCTTGCGCCTGAATATCTCCTGTTACTCTGTTTATGTTCTTTTAGGCTTCACTTGTAGGTGCTTGCAAAGCTAACCCCTGAACAGGTTATGTATAGTTTTTATTCCTGTGTCTTTTTGAAAAACCAACACGAATGACAGGAAGAATTTAGAAAAATAGAAACCCAACCTCCAACTCAAGGAGCGACTGCAGATTTTGGAAGTGTTCATTTACAGTGCATGTCAGTATCAGGGAGATTCTTCCTGTTAAAATGTTGCTAATTCTCTGGAGAATTATAATTATAATAATTTCTCTACAAGACAAACCAGTAAGGAGTGTCATGCTATAAAAAAATGATTTATTACATCATGTCTGTAATTTATAATTCGTCAGAGAATTTGCAACTCTCATTTTAGCAGAATTTGTTTTTCCTGACAGTATGATATTTTTATTTAAACGTTAATAAAAGATCACAAAAGTGTAGTTCATTCTTCATTTTTATTGTTGTTAACCAAATAAAAGCCCCTGTTAGATAATCTGGAATCACTGCCAAACAGTTATCACAGAGACCACTGGGGAAAGTGTTTTTGAAACTGGAAAAGTCCCTCTGAGATTACATCCCATTTACAATCATATCGGTGGATTTATCAAGGGGCGTTTAAACCACAGGGAGATTTGAGGTAATCTGTTGATGTTTCAACCACTTCAGTTCTACAAACTATGACAAATAACATGTTTGTGGCCTGTCTGGTTTGTCCAAACCCATCTCAGTAAGCTGTGGTTTTCCATCTGCCTTTCCAGAAACTCTTTTGTGTAAGAAACGAACATTTTTCTGACTCTACCGTGTGTTTTCTTAAATAGACAGCGTTTAGGTCACTGGTGAGATTGGACAGTTTATACGCACATCTAAATCAGCTGCACTCCTGTTGTCTCTCACTGAGTTTTACCATGTTTTTCTTACTGTATATTTAGAACAAGTACAGGACTGAATGTTCCTACTTAGTCTGATGTCTTTTCTAAACAGTTGACTTGAATAAACCCTGGGCTTCCAGCTTTTATTCTGCAAGGCTTCATCTTTTCTTTGTTTTCTGGCACACAAGATATTAACATGTTAATCAGAAGTGCAAAAATCTGTGTTCTATATTAAGAGTTTATGAAAATACCTTTTTAATTTATACAATTTCATCTAATCTACAACAAAATAGTCACTCCATTCTGCAGCACCCTTCACAACTGTAGCATTAGATCATCTTTCAGCTAATAGTTTTTAATACAACCAACTCTGTCTTAACATCACTTTATAGAATCAAATAACGGTATCAATTCTCGCAGTTTGCTTTTAGTTGCTGAGCAAAGTTAAAACATGTCTAGTTTAACGTAGCACCGTGTTCTAGACTTCAAATGTACCAGCACAAAATGAAAAAGCAAATTCAATCAGATTCTCTAATAAACCCGTTCTACAACTTTGTTGTTGGCTTAGACAGTAAACAAAAACATTACCTGCACAATTTAGAAATGGGACAAACACGGTTTATCATAGCATCTCATGATCTGATGTCATTCTTCTTTGCAGATTACAACCCCCTCCTACCCTGTGGTGGTTAAGATGGGACATGCCCATGCTGGTATGGGGAAGGTGAGTTTCTTAAAATATACAAATAAATTGATATAAAGTCTTAAATGGTATGTTACAGACCGTGTTTTGTTGGGGACTGCCGTGAGAGAAAGACAGCATGGCCCTGTTTCTTTTTAATCCCACCCAACAGTGATATATTCTGTATTATCATCACTCTGGATGTGTTTTGGTGTGCCATCGTCACTTGAAATGATTTTCTGATTGTTACTTAGATGTTACGTCTTTGCTACTGCTCTTTTTGCTAACATAATGTTCTGTAGTATTTGCTTTGTTCTTATTCACCTTTTTCGTGTTATTATTCACTGTAAGGGTTTTATATAAGTGAGAAAACAGCTTAATAAAATGTGACCAGCTATTTTTACTGACTGACAGTCATTTCGGTTACATTCTTTTGCCTTCGTCTGTCTGGATGGGTTTGGTTTCCTGTTCAGGAGCCAGACATTCTATAGAATTTCCCATAAGACTGCAGGGGAACTTGGCAGGTCCTCCATGGAGCAGGACCTCATTTCACCTCTCAGAGCTCTGTCAGGAGGGGAGGAAAGTGTGGTGTGTAAGTTATTGCAGTTTGGTTTTCTTTTCACAGAAACCTGTAATAATTTAGCAACTGGATCAGAGAAAATGAATTTCTAGCTCACTAATTCAACTTTTTTTTTTTTACCCAGACGCCCCCTGTATAACATTGCATCGACTTTAACCTAAAGGTACTTCATATAGCCATTGAGTCTGAATCAGTACCACTTTGATTTTGAGCAAAATAAAAGAGAAAACCATGACGAGTGCTCAACATTTATCTCTATGTTGATTTTCAAAGGATGTTCTTGGTAGCACAAAACAGGAAGAGGGTGTTGTTCTTTCAAAGTTTATTCTGGGATCAAGACTAAATACTTCAAGTCAATTATTAAATTTTTGATACGATTATATAACCAAGCAAAGCCTCCCTTCATTTCATACATTCCTTATACTGCCTGATCTTTTACATAATGTTTATAGCCAGTCACTTTTGGAAGCGAACGCGAAGTTGTTGCTACTCTATAAGTTATATAACCGATACAGGTTGCTCACTAACGTCCTTTTTTCTACTTGTGTTGTTACCTTGCATTTATCACACAAGAACATTTCAGTAGTTTTATCACGCATTTGTAACAACAATAGTCTTGTTTTACTCACTCTGCAAGTCACCAAAAGCTCTGGCCCTTACAGCAGGTGAATTTAAGAAAACAAGGAATTGGCAGTATTAGCATTATTAATAAAACATTTTCCTTTTAGGACTACTTTTGTAAGGAGTTGCCTCCTCTTTCAGCAAATGTTATATATGTTATATATGTCCTATATGTTTTGAATATGGCTCTGTATTTAAACTCCAATTAAATGTTTTCCTCTTGCACACACACTGTGTATTTTTGGTGAGTAGATTTTGTCTGTACACTCAGCATGACAGGATTTTTTTCCACCACACATTCTTCATTTCATTTCCTCTTGGTTGTGTATATATGTACTTTGCATCAGTTTGAATGATGTTTGCATATTCTCTTTTTTTTGTTGCAATGTCTGCTCACTTCCTGTCCAGTGGGTTCTTTGTCAGCCCAAAATTTTGATTTTAGCTGAATGAACATGAAAGTAAAGCTATGTAGCTTCCATCATTGTTTTTCAGAAAGCCCATAAAGGCGTTGAAAGCCTCAGTGTCTCCCTACCCTGGACCGCGTTGAGATATTCTAAGCAAGTCAAAAGAGTCACAGCTGTGGTCAGATATAAGTATTTCTGGGACAATGAAATGTGATGTTGAAGAGAGATGTTTTTCTTTTAAAATCTTGTAACCAACACCTGTTCTATTATATTTAAGGACATTTAATTGTTTACCTCTGACTGACTGCTGGTAAAGGAACCCTGAACTTTAGCTCTCTTTGTTAATTTTGTCAACCTGCAGCTAACTGGTTCACTCATCAGCTTCTTGGTGTTCATAATTGATTATTGTCAAACTCTAATCAATGTTAAAATGTGTCATACCTTTTTCTCCAGCATTTGGCACCGCAGTTCAGTATTTCAGCACTTATCCTTTTAGGTTTGAATTCAAATTTCCTTTATTATTTAAGACTAACTATTAAGCCTACATTATCTGAATTAAAATTTCACAGATGGTCTCTCTAAGATGGAAGATGGAGTCTGTGCTGTATTTCTGCTGGATTCTAGATTTTTTTTTTTAAACTTTAATAATCTGAGATTGTGGGAAAAGTTAAATTATCAGTTTTCTGATTTTATCTGAGTAATTAATGGATTTATTTGCCATGTAACAGCTTTTTATGTGGGTCTCAACAAACATTTTTATTTTATGACCCATCAAAGTAACACCAGTGTTTATTGGACCACATTTACCATCAAAGCTGCCTGGCCTTACAACATTGAACTTATTCTTATTCAGGGTTGCATCATTTTCAAAGCTGTTTTCTTTGTTCCACCCGGACAATCTAAAAAAAAAATCAGTGATTTTTTAGGATTTGTTTGTGATCAAATGCGTTAAACTTAGACTTTAAACTCTGAGACATTATTAAAGTAGTCTTGAAGACCTCACAACTTGTCTCGGTTTCATTTTACCTTGAAGTAATGAATTTGTTCTTACTCTAAGCTTTTGGTTTCTGTTCAATTTGCATCTTCAATCTGAAAGTTTTTATGAAATCAAATATTTAGAAGTCCATCATTCTCAGACCTTATTGTGTCTATTAGCATCGGAGGAAAAAGTATGGCATATATCCGTACAAGGGACATGAACTCCAGTTTAAAACAACAGACAAGTACTTGGATATATATCCGTACTCATCACCAAAAGAACGAAACACTGTGATGACTGAATATTATATATGACTTGAATATTCAGAGACACAACCAGGGTTTTCTTGATTCTGTATCTGGTTTGTGTTTTTTCATCAAGGCCTGTTCTGGTCTTCCTCTTTATAGAACTGTCCATTCTTTATAGAATGGACCAGTGGCAGGGATGGTGATGACTGAGGTTGAGCCTGTTCTGAATCATTTTGTGTCTTGGATATTGAGCTCTGGCAGTTTGTAATACATAAAAGCTGTCAAGTAATGGGTTTCCCATTTCACATGACCTGAATAAACCTCATAAACCTGGCTTCACCTTTGTGGAACAGGACAAAGACAAGGTGGAACATCATGAGAAGACATCAGAGAAAGGCCGTTGATCTGTGTCAGGTGATGCCTGACAATTTTGGTGAAGATGTTAATGAAAGGGTTTGCATCTGAGAGGATATTGACAAAAATAAAAGTTTTTTTAGAGAACCATGGAGGGCAAGTAATGGCTTATTTCATTTTTGGACAATGCCACACCTCATTGTTACCTAATCACCTAGAAGAGTGAGAAGAGTTTTATGTAATAGCCATGTTGTGTGTTAATGAGTTCCCATTGCGTCATCTCCCTTTAGTCTGTGTCCGCAGTATAATCATTTGATGGGAGTGAGGTGATGTAATTCAAAGCCGCCCCTGGCAATGTTTCCACCCAAGGTCCGTTCATTATCCCGCCGGCCTACAAGTGTGAAATTCCTGTGGGATTCTAGGCAGCTACAGCTTCGACACCATGATTCACAATTAGTTGGTCACTAACCAGTGGCGTCTCTTCCACAGATCAAAGTTGAAAACCAGCAGGACTTCCAGGATATCATCAGCGTAGTGGCTCTGGCCGGGACCTACGCCACCACCGAGCCCTACGTCCAGTCCAAGTATGACATCCGCATTCAGAAGATTGGCAACAACTACAAGGCTTACATGTAAGATGTTTCTCACTAGTATGGTATGTTTGACAGTAGGACACAGCCGGGTCAAAGACTGGAACTCGAAGAGTCCAGTTAACACTGTGGCGAAGCTGTATATAGAAAACTGTGTAAATCCCAGGAAACAACATTCAAACCATAGAAAGTTCTCCGCTAGAACAGAGACTTTCTAAACACCTGAGGCAAAGACTGTGGAGTGGAGTACAGTCACTAAGTCTTCAAGTACATGGGAGGAAGAAGGTTTGAAAATCTCTAAAGCCCACTACTCTGCAGAAAAGTTTTTTGCTGAACTTTTATTAAAACCCAAAGAAAATTTGATAAGAATATAAAAACGTAAGCAGCACACATTTTTATAGTTTAACAAACAACATAAGAATCACTGTATTTTCAGATTTCAGGCAGTTTTCTGGTCCCATTCCTCCATCAAACTCACACTCTTTTGGAAGGAGGAGGTTTTGTTCTGTAAATTCAGTCAAGTGTGTAACAGTGAAGACCAGACTATGAGTCAAGGCCCTCAAAACTCCTAAATCTCTGTATCTAAATAACCAATTTACCCAAAGCAGAAGAACACATCAACCCAGCCTTATCTCAAGGAGTTTTCCCACAGCTTCAACCATGAAAACAATCTTTACAGGGCTCTGACACGAAAAGAATGTAGATGTGGATTGTCGTCATCATGTCTGACAAACTGATGAGATCTTCTCCCATGAGCTTTTGTCATGAAATGAATCAGAGGCATTTGATGATGATTTTATCTGATATGCAGGAGGACGTCTATCTCTGGGAACTGGAAGGCCAACACTGGCTCTGCCATGTTGGAACAGATCGCAATGACCGATAGGTGAGATGCAGGGATTTCTATGTTGTGTGTATTTGATTTGTATTTTTTTTTTTTTTTTACTCGAAAACTCATTCTCTTGTCTATCAATTTCTTACTGGGATTTGGGGTGATTTTTTTTATAGTTCAAGGTCATTTCTGTCCTTCATGATACCAGCAGATTATTTGATCTTAATTCACTGGTTTATCAATTATTAGTTTCACCTTGTTTCAGATATCGTCTGTGGGTGGACTCCTGTGCTGAGATGTTTGGTGGCCTAGACATCTGCGCGGTGAAGGCCGTCCACGGAAAAGACGGCAATGATTATATCATCGAGGTCAGTTTATTCCAAATGAACCTTGACTAGAGTCAATGTTGGAAAATAAAAACTGTTTCAAGAAACAGATTCCTGAAGATTTTGCTAACATGTTGCGTCTTGAGTATCCTTCTTAAATATCTATTTGAATACTGCCTTGAGAAATTTGTGTCATCATAAATTACTATTTTCCCAAGGGCCACACCTGTTTAATGATGAAGATGGTAAGATAGGAGGATAGAACAAAACATTTGCTACTGTCTTTTACCAGTTGGTAGGACAGTAAAACAAAGAAAAGACAAGAAAAAGAAAAAAACGAAAAGACAAATAGTTGACATTGATGCTGATGACGTTTTAACACATTATGGTGTAAATCAGAAGCGAGGGGTGTAGCCAGACATGACGGTGTTTCACACAATCCACACAGCCTTGACAGAATGATTAGTCTGTAGCCCAAACATAGGCAGGAGAATGAAAACATGAGGTTGAATCATTGTGTTACGTCCACGGGTGAAGACTTCGATTGACAAATTCCAGTCTGTAGGCAAATAAAATAGCTGTGCTTGTGATCCAACAGGACGTTTAGTTACTTTAAATCATCTGTAACTAACGCTGTAACTGAGGTTGTTTGCGATCTATTAGCACAGGAATGTTTCTGGGTTTTAATTTGTGTGCTGATACCTGAAGAATTAGTGTAAAAATGATGAAAACACTCTCTGACCTGAGAGAATTAAGGTCGTGTCCAACAGATGACTTCTTTTTCATGAGTAATCATTCCCACAGAAGTACTGTGAACAGAAGGAGAGCTGCACGTAGGAGGACTACTGCATGGAGATTCAACAGGTTTCCAAAAACTCAAGTCCAAATGATGGCTAATGATGGTCGGCCTGATATTTCGCTTGTGCATTTGCCAACACAATCAGAAATAGATTCAGGAAGTTGAGAGAACAATAGAGCAGCTAATTTTTACCATTTGCTTCCTCAGTTTTGTTTTTAGATTATTTTCTCATGTCTTCAGATGTGAGGAAACAGAGTGTGGGACATTTGATGTGCCCAAATTAAGACCATGTAACCGTGCCTTTCTCTTTCTGTTCCCTGGATGAGGTCAGAAGTGAGTTAATATCTCAGTATCTCAGGAAATATCTATCAGCTCCTGTGAGAGGTGTAGTCCCAGAGCCGGACAGAAGCTGGTGACACAGTGGAGTAACAATGTTTTCCATCGGGCAGCACCTCCTCCTCCTCCTCCTCCTCCTTCGCTCGATCTGGCCATCTTTCTTTCACCCTTTCAGCATGATGGAATTTAATTAACCACAACAGGGAAGATCTGTCGGGCCGTCACAGCTGGGATCTGTTTTCTGTACCAGACAAAGACATCTGCCTTGACACCTCTCCCTAATGAAAAGTAACGAGCCCTTCATCCTCAATTCATTGCTGCAGCCCGTGGTGGTGTGACCTTACACGAGATTCCATAATATAAGGGATTAACGTTGAATTACGTGTCAGAAAATAATTCAACAAGACAGCAAGACATGTCACACAGCAGTGGAAAAACGTGATGCAAGCACGATAAGAACAATGCAACACAACGATCCAAAGTGTGAGAAGACTTCTCCCACATGCTGCAACACAGCAATATGATGAGCAGTGACTTATGTAAACAGGAACAGCACCCCATCATTTAAGGTGTCAGGAAATGACATCATGTGACAATGTTGAGGTTCAAGCATCACTCAGTTTGATGCTAGTATTATTATTCATTGCTATCAGCCAATGATGTCGGTCCATAAGTTTAGATTGAATTGTGTTGAAAACGTTCCGAATAGACTTATTTTTCATAACCAGGTATAAATTAGTTTGGAGACAACTCAAAAATAAACATATTATCAAAATGTATTACAATGCATTGGTTCATCTCAGTAGAAATAATGAAATGATAGAGGATATTCAAATTCTAATACAGATCATAATCCCCCCAAAAATTTACTTTTCATAGTTGAAAGCATAAATACACACACACACCCACACACACTTCTACTACAGTGAGGACTGTCAGTGCTTTTCTCACTATTTCACACACATTAAATCATATGTTTTTTCCTGAGTCATGACATCACAGTATATCTGGGATGTCAAAAAGTGCTGCAGTCTTATAAAGACTCACAGAAAGCTGTTTCCACCCCTAAATCAAGATTTTGGTGAGTGAAGAAGAAGTTTTAATGGCAATTTTGCTAACTAGCAAGTAAAAGCAAGTAAAGAAACTCCAAAGAAAACCTTCCTTACCTCCTTGCTGGAGATGATGAGACATACATAACATGGAATCATTTATCTCAGTTCCCCTGAATGGTTTTACTCGACAAATGAGTCACGACGCAGGAAAACATGTCAGTCATGACTCAGTGATGCATTCATTACCTGAGCTGTATTTGATGGAAGCTGAAGGTGGATGGCATAATCCATACATCTCTATCCATCTATCTCTGACATGTTAAATTCTGGATTTAATCACAAATTATTCAGATAGCAGTAGAGGTACAAAGTGATCTCTCAGATAGAATAGTTTTGCCAGGAACCCCCCACCCATCCATTCGTCTCTGTGCTGTAGTTTTTCACGTGTCGTGCTCTGCAAACTTTCCCATGCAGTAGGGGTGTTTTGTCCAAACAGAGCACAGTGCCACTCAATAAGAGTGCAGAATAACACCTCTGTGTTGCGCTGCTGAAAAGGCCAGTGGCAGTTCCAGTCTTCTGCTGGATGACTCTGTATCCCAATAAATCAGCAGGGTGGATCCCAGCTCCGCTTTCCACCGCACGCCGTTTGAAGTGGGGGCTGGCAGTCGCTTGCCAGGCCTCTGCTCAAGTCCCATGTGGTCATGACTCAACTGGCCAAAACACCGTGCCACGCCCCGCCTCGCTGCAAAATCCCCATCGAGAGGGTGGGGGGGGGTGGGGGGCGTCTTTTAAAGGTCCTTTGGATGGCGATTATGTGCAGAACAGTATGAACCCAAACAGTTAGCTCTCAATCTGTGCTGGAAAATAAAGGCAGAAAATAGAGATATTGGCACACGGAAGTCTAAAATGTGTTTTTAATGCTTTAGATTCTCTGGATTCGTTTGATTGAAGAATGCATAAAACAATCGTGTCCATTAGAGACTTTGTGGTTTGATGTGTTTCCACATGAAACATGATGGTGGGACAGGATTTAACATCAGGGAGACATCAAAAGTAAAGTGTACTTGATGGAGACTTGATTAAGGCAGACCCAGCAAAGTTTTTACCAAAGTCAGTATCGTGTTTTATTTAGTCTGACTTTTATATACTCTGCAGAGTACATTAAATATTTGAAGTTTTATATACCATAGCATGGTACGACAGTTGTTCTTCATATATTTAGTTTAGGAACCAGATTGTCTGGATTTAATTTTTGAAAGTATTTTGAGCTTGATTTCATCAGAGCGTTGAATGAAAGCAGTTTCAATGTGAGAAAAGGGACAGCCCGTGTGGTGGAATGTTTCTGGTTCAGTGTTTGTTTGGAATTGGATCCCTCCGTGCACTCTGCATCAAATTGTTGGCGTCCTGCTGGTCAGACACTGTGCACCAGAGGAACAGCACATGCTCGTCTGCCTGTGGATCGGCCTCATCTCCCACATCAGGCATCTGCATCCAAGTCGACCGTGCCAGCAGCCACGCTTCTCTGCTCTTGTTTGTTTGGTACTCAAGGAGGAGAGCCCAATGTTCTCCTCGGTTCTGCTCTACGTGTGCAAACGCATGTGAGCTCCACTGATGGGAAAGATGCTTATTTTTCTTTGCGGTTAATTATTTGTACAATCCTCATACTTGAGGAAGTCCTACTTCAGGCAGCATAATATTTACAGATGATGGAGTCACATTTTAAATTTGAGTCCTTTTTGTCCGTTGGAAGTGGCACAGACAAATAGTATTAAGTTTGAAAGATGACATTACTGTGTTTAAAAAAACTTTTGAGTGTATCTAAAAATGAAAAATAAGCCTGGAGCTCTCAACATTTCTCGAATGAAGCCATTCATCATCTCAACAAGTTGTGCACGGTAAACTATTCATGTCTGTGCTTTTGTTCATGTTTAATATTAGAAAGATTCTGAATTGATGAAAAATGAATGTTTTTTTTTTTTTTTTTAAAACGCATTAGAGTTAGATTCTTTGGTATCCTTGCCTTTTTTGTTCATTTTATTCCTCAAACCTCCTGATTAAAAGTTTTTATGTACCCGACAGCGGATTGTTTATAGACCCTGCACAAAGGGTATTCTGCTGTGCGTGAGTGCTTCAGAACAAACAGAGTGAAACGCTCACGGCATCCGGCAGTAAATTGTTTTTAAGGACAGCAGAGTGCTGCAGAGCTGATATTATCTGAGATCTGAAGTGACTCATCCTTGGGGGGGGGGCAGAACACCTGCCATGATAAGAGTCGTGATGCTGCCATCTAGTGGAGGAGGTCTGAAGGTTCAGGTAAACCATGCAGGTTTGTCTGTCTGCAGGTGATGGATAGCTCCATGCCTCTGATTGGTGAACACGTGGAGGAAGATAAACAGCTGATCACAGAGTTGGTCATCAACAAAATGGCCCAGGTGCTGCTGGGAGTTTCTACACCTCAGCCATCCTCTGTCAAGGTACGTTAGATCTGATGTGTCAGTTTTAGTAATATCATCATCAGTGTTACTGTTTGAACTACTGATGCTGTGATCATTGGAGTAGTGGTAATGTAATATACACTAGAATGGACTGTAACCACAGCTGCCAGTACTGTTAACACTGACTTTACACTTTACTTCCTTAATTATAACAATTCACTTAAAAGGGATTACGCTGATAACTGCTATCATGATAAAATTGGAGTCATTATTGCACATATAGATAATTACATCCCACTTCAAGAAGGCAGATGTGAGTAAGACCATAGATCAAAGCACTAGATTTGGTTTATGACCGTAGGTCAGAGCACTAGCTTTGATTTTTGACCTACGCAAGTAGGACAGGGTCAAATTTTGGATTCAGGGGTGTCACGGGATGTTGTAGTCTCTGACTGCATTGGTTCTTGTTTTTTTTTTTTTTTTTTAAACAAACATATCAACAAACAATATTAAATATGTCAACTCTTGTAAAGATGGGAAATGGTCTGATAGAAAAGATTTATTTGTTTAAAAAAAAAAGACTGAAAGAGTAAATATCTAATAAATTAAGGCTACAAAAAGTTACCACAAGTGTTTTAATATCACATGATATAGATATAGATATCAGTGCCTCTCAATCTATAAGCAAATAAATAATTTTTAAAATACTAAAGGGAAGAAATAAAAACATGTCCTTGATTTACTATCTCCTCCACAAAAATCCTTGTCGCAGCAGTTTTTGCATCATTTGCTCAAAGATTTTTAGGCAATATTAAGGAAAGTGGGGGAAAAAAACCATCCTGTGTCTTCCTCTGTATCTGAATCCAAAATGAACTGGGTTCCATCATAGAAATATATCCTCAGGTTATGAGCAAACAAAATGAAAAGCAAAAAAAACACGTGGAGCAGCTCTGCTGATGGACTTCAGTATACAGACCTTTATCCAAAGCTGTTTCAATCAATCCACTGGACTTAAACAGCTTTGGGTAACCGTGACCTGGATAACTGAGAACCTACACGGACAAACAGACTTTTATGCGCCCCAGGATTAATAATGTCATTGTTAGCAGTGAGACCAGTGATGTCACACCAGCAGGGTTTCAGCATCCTGGGGAGAGTTTTTAAATGAAAAACGATTTAATTCATTAATATAGTGGAGATTATTTTATCAAAAATGATTTTACAGATTACTGGGCTATCATTTAAATTTAATGTTCTATTAATTAAAGTTTTAAAGGTTTATGAAAGATAATAAAATGTACAGAAATATTTATTTATAAAAAATTTTAATTTAACTCAGAAGCTTATTAATTTTACATTTTTACTTTACGAAGATTAATGTTCCAGTCAAAACGTAACATTAAGAAGGTAGATGGAGACAATAAGCCAGACTGCGGATGTTGTAGCTCATGTCTGACAAGCGTTTTATAACTGCAGCTGTAGTTTTGGTGTGTGAGTGACCCACTAGTGACTCTGTGTCCCTTCATCCACAGACCACGCAGCCCCGGCGAGGTAGGTGACTCTTTGTGTCTAATTTTAACATGAATGCTTGCAGCGGGGGGGTCCTTCGTTCCTGTAAAAAAACAACAACAACAACAGCCTTTTACATGTAAACCGTTCTCCCTCTGCAGGGGGTCAGCGCTCTACTTCTTCTCCATCCCAGTCGGGCCACGGTTCCCCCCAGCGAGCCCGGTCGGCCACCACCTCGCCCAATCAGGCCTTCCAGCCCGGTCCCATCCCTGCTTCCTCTGGATCTGGATCTCAGAAACAGTCACCACAGCTGAAGTGAGTGGGAAACGCATTTGATGACACACGAGCAAAACAGCAACAGGAAAAGATCACTATTAAATTCGACTGTTTCAGCCACACCATTAAAAGCAACAACTCTCCCTAAAACAATAAATAATTTACTGTTGTGGGAACAGCTGCAGACACCTTTGAAAATAATGTGATTAAACAATAATGAGAGGGGTTGAAAATAACATTAATCTTATAAATCATTCAAATTAATTTTCTCTTTACTGCTCAGCAAATCCCAGTCCTTGACAAACACCTTCACAGAGACGCTACGAGGAAACATGACCGACGACGAGGCCAAAGCCGAGACCATCCGCAGCCTCCGACAGTCCTTCGCCAGCCTCTTCTCCGACTGAAAACCTCCCAACAACTTCGGGGAAAAATGTCCTGGCTGGTTTTTTCCTGTTATGGAGTCTCTGCTTCCTGTTTCTTCTCTTTTCCTCCTCACTGTGTGTGACGTTTAACTCCTGGTGCAACTCACTGTCCTCTCATCTATAAGTCATCATTATTATAAAGTTGAAATACTCAATTTTGTGTTCTTTAGAGGAGAATTTAAGGGATGTCAGGTGAAGTCCGTCAGTTTAGAAAACAGGAAGTAACATAGCGTTTCTCTTTCTCTTTACTTGGAGCCGGTGTAAATGTTCATTACTGGTTTCCTCCTCCTTTGTTTATACATATATTCAATTCAAGTCCTTTTTAATTTGAATTTGTCTCACAGCCTCTGTGCTGTCTGCAGACGTCTACGGCAATATTCCTGTCTGAAACTGTTCCCGTGAGAAATGAATCCTCAGGGTTCACCAGCCATTAGAGCATCATGCCAGCAGACACATTTCTCAGACACCCGTGTGCTGTAGACACATATTGGCTTCTGTATTGACTCCTCCCTCCAACATTACCAAAGTGCTTTCTAATAAGAAAAGAAGAGGAAGAAAGTCTCCCTGCACTGGGTCAATAAAAGCGAAGCAGCCCTTCTACACAAGGTGTATAAATGCTGTACTGGCTCACAGCCATCGTCTTCCATCACAGCCCAGATCTTCCCCTTCTTTTTCTTACTGCTCTTTTCTTTGTGAATAGCACCTCGGTGGATTTTCTGTGGGTGATTTCTATCATAACTTTACTGCTATGGGTTTAAAGGTGAACAGTGAGGATGTGATATTTTAGGACTTTTAATGTGCTTGAATTTTCTCTGAGGCAGAAGAGGTTTGCTTTTAAGCATCACGTCAGTATTTAGCTGGGGTTGTCATCGTTTGTCTTCATTATTTTTTTGTATGAATGTGTAACATCTGTGGCGGTGGCAGAGAGACATCCTCTTTTTAACGCGCGTCCTGCTTTGGTGCCTCGTGTAAATGGTTCATCCAGTTCTGAGCTTTTTCATGTTGCGTTGCAGAAAGGCAGTGGAAAAAATAAACAATGCTTTATTTTTTTTAAATTTTATTTCCTTGGGTGTAACTTGGTGCAAATTATAGCAGAAATGCAGACATTGGTTTTTGTTGGTAAGCATTCTAGAGACTGAATGTAATCAAGAGATTCAAAGATCCATTTTAATCCATGTTCCTTTATTTAATAGAAGGTCAAGATTTATTTATTGAATAGTACATTGATTTGTTTGTATTTGAAAATGTGGAAACTGAATTAATCACCACCAAATTACATGTATGTCCACTGACTAAATAAGGCTAAAATTACATCTAAATCGTCACGTCATTTTCCCCCAACTGAAGTGTCTCCATCCAAGCAGAGAACAATCACATTCATAATGTAAGTCAATTGGAGAATCTGCAGTAAATTAATTGAATTCATAAAATCTACATATTTCTGTTGCCTATCTAGTAAACTATCACTCATGTTCTGTCTGGATTTTTTTGTTTTTTTTTGTCCCTTTTACCTGAAACAAACATTTGAATACCAGTTAATTAAAAATAGAACACTGTATTTGAATATCTGTGGGCAGTATAGTTAAAACGGACCTGCAGACGAGTTTTATAATAATCATAATAATAATAATAATAACACATTTGTTCTTTCAAATGCATGAAGCAGTAGTTGTGTGTGTGGGTGATTGTACTGTATGTGTGTGTAATGTACAGGTACCATTTTAATTAATACGAATAACTGCAACGCACTGCAACGCTCAGAGACGTAACTGCACTAATGACTGCAGAGAGTTCAACTTTGACTTTTACAAACAGTCGCTTTGGAGGGAAAAATAATAGATGTGGCTGCTTTTATTGCTTATTATTGTGTGTTCACTACCTGTTTGCCGAGCCTCTTCCTGTCACTACCTGTTAAAGTTTAAATCCAACATGATTGTCGTCCCTTGATTCCATCCACCAACAGAAAAAAAAGCTTTTCATCCTAATTAAATTTCAGACAGAGAAGATTTTATCACTATTAGCCAGCTGGCTAATAAAGTTAACATGAGCTCCTGGAGTGATGCCTCTGTTTGTCTCAGAGGCGGCAGAGCATGAAGTCTGACTGCTGTCCGTCAGAAGACGTCTCCCCTGTGACGGGTAACACCGAGGCTCAATGGAGTCATCTGAGCAGCGAGGAGTTGTTCCTTTATGTGCAGAGGACATGAGGTCAGGTGAGCATGATGGTGGTGAATTTCACTCGAGTGAAGAGGATAGGGAAATGAGCTTGACTGATGACAAGGATGAGGAGCCCTGCCTGTCAGGTGACAGGAAGACAGAGCTGTGTGATTTATTCTAACGTCAGCATCAGGGAATATGCATGTGTGATATCTTAATTTATTACTGTTTTATTTATTATTTTAACACCATCTTGACACTCATTGGTTAATTGTGCCTCTGGTGATTGTTGGTAAAAGCAAAGCTCTGATCTGCAGTCTGATTTAACTGTGAGTCATTGCAGTGTCTTCTATTCACTAAACCATCAGCTGTCAAAATGGACCAAATTTGATCTTTTTTCTGTTATGAAGCTTATTTCTAGGCTTGATCTATGTTTTTATTGTAAATATGCCTCTTATGTAATCCCGCAGTGTGATAAGCCATAAACATTGAGATTTATTATTGCTTATGTGCCATGCAATAATGGCTGCAACGTCACTAACAGCATAAATCACTGTGTCTGTTGATTGTAGGAGGCCTGCCCTGGACCTGGTTTCATTTTATATTAGAACCAACAGAAATCACATGATACACTAATCATGAGCTACCAGGCTTATTTCCTTTCAGAAGAAAGATAAACTTTGATGTCACTTTTCTCTGCTTCACCACAATTTGGTCAAAACTCTCGGATTTTGTGATTTGTCTCGACTGAAACCGCAAAGTTTACTACCTCAAGTTCAGCAGAGCTCAGAAAATTAGTCTAGAGCAGTAGAACTGGAGAAGAATTGTTTCAGATCATGAACGGCAAACTCAAAGGGAGAGGAAATTGCCTCCTCGGTCAAAAAGGATTGGTTTGATGCGTGGGCTGTAGAATGTCTGTGACATCAGCCTGAGGGACATCAGACCCAGATTTCCTGCAGCGAATGCGGGCAGCAGGTTGAAGATGGCCTGCCTGGAGTAACTGCTGTAACAGAGTACAAGAGCCGCTCCAAATATACTCATCTACCCCTTTAATGGAGATCCGATAAGATTTTAACATTTTCACATGGATATAAGTTTCCTTATTTTCCCTTTGACCCATCATGGACTGGTCACTAGATGGGGGAAGCTGCCCCCGCAGCTCCCTAGAATAATCAACGTTAACTGAGTCTGATGACATGACTTTATTTATGTATTTATGTCTGTTTAGAGCCACATTATTCTGTATATCTATTTAAACTCACATGTAGCCTGTAGTGTAGCAGTGGATTCAAGGGGGTGGGGGTCGACTGGAGGCCTCCAGCTCATTGTGTGCCCTGAGGCACCAAATACAGTTAATCTGATCTGGTGTGAATTTTCAAATATTCTTGAATTGCCTCATTAGGATCCGACTAATAGTTAAAGTGGTTTTATTTTAAGTATCTGTTTCAAACAAACCTTTGGTTGATGTCACAGACGCTGCAGCCATGTTCTTTGAAGGTGGGGCTCAGTTCTCTAAATGTCGTCGGACAGATTTGATGGCTTCACCCCCTCCGATTAGGAGGCAAGACAACGCTTTACGTTCAAACACTTCCTTTTCACTCTCCTTCATCACGATGGAGTCACAAGGCTCAGATTTTGGTGCGTTAAACTTCAACATAGCCTGACTCTGAATTTGAATATGCAGCCATTAAACACAGCGAGCACTGCAAGGAGAAGCAGGTCCAGCATGTACTGTTTGTAAATGAGAGGTAATAATGTCAATGCACGGGTTAATTTGCCTAACTTTCAGTCCACTGTGTTCCTTCCTCTCTGCTGAATGATGGATGGTGTTGTGTGGTATTTTACGTGTAGGTAGCGTTCTGTGTATCGGTGTAAATGTGGCATGAAAACAAACTCCTTTTGTGTGCCTCAGGTTTGTAAATTTGTTCGGTGATCTTAATGTTTTGGCTGCTTATTTGTGAGAAGTGTGACGCATTTTCATGTGTTTCTGTAATTTATCGGTATTTATGTTCTTTTGCTTTTTGTTCTTTAGCCTGAAAGTCCAGGTTTCTGTTATTAAAGGTAAGAACTTTTATTAAACCTGATCTTGTGCATTCCAGTTTCTATCAGTCATCCACATAGCCCCCACCAAAAGGATTTAGATGTTATTTTCTCCATTTATGGTCACTGCAGCAGAAGTCCTGGCACTTAGAGTACTTTTAAAAAATGCTATTTGAAACAAGCAACATTCATAATATGTGGTGATAATCCTAAAATCCCTTCATCTTGGATTGCTACCATGTTTTATTCCTCTTGGCATGAAGTTCAGGTGTTAATGGCTAGTTGGCAACACAAGGCTGCAGCGATGGAACGCTGCTGGGGCCGCTTTCATCTCCTGCCCACTTCACGTCAGCCTTTTCTAATGAATCGTGTTAAGCGCTCATGTTACAGAGGTAATATGAAACACATTCAGTCATGTATATGTCACTGCTCACACATGCACACATCATTACTTTCAAAACAACGGCTTCGACTCAGGTATTTCAGAAACGACTTCATCTAAACCAAGGTCGTAATGAATGAAATGCATTGGCATCCACAAACAACAGCCGTGGAATCATAAAAATATTGAAATGCACTTTCCTCATGAGTGATTCAGACTGAAACTAGACAGCAGAAGGAGAGAGCCAAGATTCTGTGTATACTGACACGTGGAACAGCTCTCTAACAAATGTCTAATCCACATTATTTCCTTGCCTGCTTGTCTGTAGAAAGTCAGAAGAAGTTTCTCAGTTTACAAGACATTTCTTGAGCTTCTCAATGATAAAGTAGGCTTGTCGCGAAGATGGGGACGGCTGTCTCCAGGAGCTCCAGCCTCAAAATTTATATGAGAAGACCTCTTTTATTGCCTTGTTTAAAGATGACATTTATAATCTTACCTTCTAATGAAGATGTGCATACATGTCCAGCTTAATGTACTGATCATCAAGTTGCGGATCTGACATCAGACTCTCTGTGGTCCAGTGAGACTATTTTGATCTTCAATTGTTCAGGTTGCAATGCCTTTTTGAACCAAAGCTGAGTTAATGTTTGCTGTTAAAGTCTGAACTTTAACAGAAAATCTATTACAAATGGAAGAATGTCTATGAAGGTAAATGTGTTTACCAGGCGTGAAGAACTTTGAATATAAATATTGGTGAATGAATGTTTATGTACTTTGTGGCAATGACACAATCAAAACTCTTCCAGTTGGTCTCTAAGAAATCCCTCAAAGGAAATGAAGTGATGACAGTTTTAATAAAAGTCTGTTATGTTAAGACTGGACTGGAGACCACCCTGACTTTGTTCAACAACAGGATTTACTCAGTGATCTGGATAAAATATTCTTACGTAACATTAAATTTTGCTTTCAGTGGAAATGATCCCATGTCTAATTTATTTCAGCTTAATGTAATTTAATACTGGTCTTTAAACTGTCTTGATCAAAACAAAATCTGTTGATGTCTATGGCGCTTTCGTCCCTGAAACTTGTTCCCAGTTTGTCCTGTACTTCATATTTCTTTCCAAATCTGGTACACGTGTTGCATACCAGCCCACTGGCAGCCTGATGGTAATCTACTGCCAGTGTGATTTCTTGCATGCTTAAGGTGGAATGTCTGATCTCTGATCTGCCACAGGTCCTTTCCTGTCTTCATGTAGACACACCTGCTCCAGATACAAAAACATACACATATGTTGTCTATAAGGTAAAAAAAAAAAAAAGCATGCATGAGTGTTTAGTCTTCACATACTGCAAAGGTCTGTTTGGAGTAGAAATAGAAGAACGCAGTACACTCCTATGCTAATTTAAGTCGACCAGACGGGGGCGCTGTCCTCCCAAATAAACCAATCTGTTTTCATATCCATTGTCATTTTCTCTCTCAACTATTGACAAGATAGTTCATCTTTAGCACTTAGACTCTTCAGGGAGGTTGAGACCAAAGGCTACCACCATCACCCCCACCCTGGTCCAGACACTGACACTGGTGATGGAGGGTGTGCAAAACAACAGCATGAAAGATCTACAGAAATGGAGAGAGTCATATTTAAAAAAAAAAAAAAAGGCAGCAGAATAATAGGCTGACAATGAAGGCGAAGCTCCATGCAGTTAAATAGATTGACCAGCTCATGAGAAGAAGTGTTATAAGTAGAATTTAGCGTGCATGAGGGGGGTGAACAACAATAAAATAACTGAGTTAACAAAAATAAAGAGAATAACAACACTAAAACACCATAAATGGATAAATTACATCCTGAGTAATGAGTCTGTCCTCAGTCGGTGTTAATCCTCCTCCTCCTCATGCACTGACAAATCCTTTTCTTGTTTTGGGTTCATCACAGATCATGTCTGTCATCGTTTCTCTGACTACATAACGCCGATGAAGATGCATCCGTGTGGAATGGTGAGCATTCACCACCCTGGTGATGTTTCTGGTGTTCTGCCTCACCGCTGCATACCAACGGCATGGTCCTGGTTAGGTTGCTCCAGCCGTGGCTTCCTGCAGATTCAGTTTCCTACCTACTCTTCTTGCTTTTTTATAGTCATGGGCTAGTTTAACAAGGGTATGGTCATTTGGAATTTGTTGGGTAAAACCATCATGCTATGACTCAGACTCAATACTACCCTCAAATATCAGTCAAGCACAACCAAACCTTGTATGTTGAGAACATTCCACACTTGCAGATGAACAATCTGTTTAAAAATAGAGAAAGTCTTTTCTCATGTTGAGCAAAAAAACTCTTGAATGCACTTATAGAGACTAGCAATGCTGAGATTATGGCTGTAAGCATATACGTGTGTGTATATAGATATATATATATGCACACACTTTTATATATAAAAAAAGCAGGAAATGTCCAAAAGTGAAAAAGCATCCAAACAAGAAACCACAATCTGAAATGTGAAACCTGGTAGAGATAAGAACTGCTGGAAACACAAGGGAATGTGATGACACAACAAGGTCAGGCTGAACCACAGAAACGTCCGACATTGGATGACCACTGACAAGCCGATGAAGGGCAGCAGGAAAACATAGAATCGATATGGAGAGATGACAATACACACAGGTTCCACCAGTGAATGAATGAAATACGAGGAGAAAACCAAACCTTCTGACTCAAAGAGGAAACATTCAATGCAAAACACAACAGCAGGGTGTCACACCGACGACTCTGTCGTGAACGGGTGGGTGGTGCGGTACTTCAGCAGCTTCAAGAGCGCAGAGCTGACATCACTTTTACCTTTGGATTCTATGAAAGCTTTTAGCTTTTGTTCCCCCCGATGACGGTGAGTCATGTTTTCTTCGAGCATCATCCTGATGCTGCAGGTAATCAAAGCCCTCAGGGCATGAAGCGAGGACGGCCAGAGGGTCACCTCTATATTTAACCTTCACTTTTAATTCATACACCGCAACTTGTAGGTGTCAGCGTGCATCAAACACTTTGTCATTAAATTGCTGGGCTGGGGGCTTACATCTTGTTGTGTGAGTGTAAATCTGTGTATAAGACAGCCTCTTTCCCCTATGGAGGTTTGCCCACGGTACACCAGCTATAATGCTCACTATACTGTAGTGAGAAACTTTAAAACCAGGAAAGGCCTTGGTTGTCTTGGCAACTGCAATGCTTCATAGAGGATGCAGAGAGAAGAGGAGAGATGGAAATCCTCTGCTTTTCACAGTTAGTTGTACGTAAGCTGCTGGTGGTTGTTTCCACTTTAAGTGAATAGAATGAAACATGTGGGACGGGGGTTGTGAGTTTAAGTCCCATCTAATTTTGTTTTTTGTTTCAACCGGGTGCTGCATCAAGATCTGATGCGGGTCAACGTTCATACAAACAAATAAAGGACTATTAGGGAAGAAGGCTTTTTTTTTTTTTAGCTGGTCACATGCACACTCATAAAACAAATATATTTCCACAAAGTGGAAAGTACGACTGCAAAATGGCTTTATTTTGCAGTCGTACAAAACCTTCTGTATAAAATGGTGAGACATTACCTGTGTTTCACTTGGCCAAGGAGTTGAGAGATTACATTGGAAAAACTCAAGACTTAAGTGTCTTTATGGAAACAGTGGTTTCAGTCGGGATAATCTAGTTTTTATTGGAACTGTTTCAACAGAAACTCCTCAAGTCATTCCTGTTCATTCACAAAATGTCAGACTGACAGCACAAATCTCAAAGAGAGGCATGTAAATCTAAATCGACTTCCACGTCCAGACCCCACCAGGGATATTTATTTTAAAACATCGTACTGTAGATTTAAGAGCAGATTTTCCACAACAGGAAATACCTTACATTAAGACTGCTGCTTCTCAGCCTATAAATATGAATACTTTTCATGCTGTTTCAAACTATAAATGGTTTCTATAGTACATTACATAAAATTTTATTATAGATGTATGGTGGGAAATACACTGAAATAGTGAATCAATAAATATATAAAAAATACCAGCAGAAGAATGTTTCCATAAATCCATTTATGGGAGTGAGACGTGAGCATTTCACTCTCCTGTCTGTAATCTGTGACGGTAGGCCTGCAAAGTGGTTAGCATAGCACAAATACAGATGGCCATCTCTAGATTTGTGTTTATAAGATTCCATCTGAATGTTAAACCTTTCATTCATTCATTTTCCGAACCACTTCCTCCACTTTTGCGGTTCACGGGGGTTTCTGGAGCCCATCCCAGGGGACTTAAGGGGCGAGAGGTAGGGAGACGTTCCAGACATGTTGCCAGTGCATCACTGAACCACATGAAATACGAACAACCACTCACACACTCACAGCTATGGACAATTTGGAACTGACCAGTCCACCTGAAATGCATGTTTTTAGTGATATGATGATTTCCCCGTTGGAGGCAATACAGTGGTGTTTTAACTTTAATCCTTTTTATTAAAGTCCCAATCTAAACCTCTTGGGTTACGACTGTCAGAGAAAAGAATGAAAGATGGAAAAACAACCTAAAATAAGACAATTAATCTTATGCGATAAGATAAATCCCAACTTTTTCTCTCAATATACAGTATAAAATGTTTTCCAACCTAAGTTGATGAAATAGGAGCCTTGCCCCAGACGGGATTCCTCAAACATTTAATGACTCTGGATGATGAACTGGAGTCAATGACGTTTTTCTCCTCCAAAGCGGACGTGTTGTAAAACATTTGAACGTAAACATGTAGTCAGAATGTCAGAGAAGAAGTGCTGCTTGGCAGAAACTGAGCTGAAGAAGAGGGCCGGTCTGTTCCTCCTCTGTCAGCCCTTCATTTCCTCTGCTATGAAACTGATGATTCCTCTCTGTTTTCTCTGCTCTGCTGGAAATGAAATCTTTCAATAAGAGTTTCTCCAGAACTTATTGGCTCCTCAAACACCTGAATTAAAAATAAACATACAAGTGAGTCTCCGAAAAATGAGTTCTGCAACTCTTATGAATTTACTTCTGTAATAAATGATATCCCGTGTTTTTATCTCGTCTCAATCATCCAGTCAGTCAAAACGCTTTCCTGTGGTTATTTATGTGCATGTGCTGAAATCACTGCTGAGCTAATTTTCCCCATGATTGCATATCTAAACAGGATGTGTGGGAATTATTTTCGCTCTGGAGACATTTGATTCTCATACAGCAAGAATGATGGCTGAATATTTCCTTCCTGCACAGAGGAACATCAAGGGGTTGCCACTAATCAATTCAAGGACTGATGGATTTTTTTAAAACTGTATCTAGCCTTGAATTTGGACTGTGAAATGCTGACAAAATCATATCTGGAGCTTCTCTTTGTGCTGCATCAACGCTCCCGATTTAATCTCATCGCGGATTTTTTCGGTAGGCAGTCACATGATACCGTACGCACATTCTATTGGCTGACGGCACCCGGAAGTGCGCTACGTTCTGTGAGTCTCGGACTTACGTGAGACACATAAGTGCTTGAAACAGTCGATACGAGTGTGGGAAAAGGTAATACAGATAGAAGGTGGTTTAATATCAGTATGGGGAGGGTCATAAACGTTTTAATTACTGTAAATAATAAGATAAATAGTTTGACGTTCTATTGTGGAATTCGTTAATCATGTGTGGTTTCTGGAACGCATTACCTGCAAGGAATGAGGATGCACTGTATGCACATTTTTTACCTTTTTTCTTTTCATTATTTTTTATAGACAGGTATAATAAGTGAAGATGTTATAACAAAGGACTTTATTTTCCCAATCCTTGTCTGGAAGGATAAAACGTCTTTCTTGGATTGAACACAACCCCGTTTGTAATGATGTTTGACAGTTCCAAACCATAATGAGCTCATTACTGACCTTTTTGACCAGAGAGCAGAAAGCATCCACTGGAAATACTGGAAAACTCTCATCAATGAGAGTGACCACAATGGGTAATATTACCTCATTCCCCTGTCAAGATCTCACTGAGAGCAGCCACAAGAGATCAGATGCTATAGATGAGTTTTCTGACAAAAATAAATTAATAAGATTGAAGAAAACAAAGCTGGTCTAATATTTTATGTCACTGATTGTTCTCTTCCCATTGCTTATAACATTCTGGTGGAATACTGTGACATTTAGCATCCGCTGCAGTATTAACACCTTCTCATCCTTTTTTAACAGAGCATGAATGGAAAGTAACAGAAGGATTTTTTTTTAGTTTGCTTCACCCAAAAAAAAGTCATCTTTTGTTTTTGTGGCCACAGCATGAGTCAGCAGCATGTTGGTAGTGAAAGGTGTATTCAGTGGGATACTTGCTTTTTAATGCAGAACTATAACTAAAAGTATTCATTTTATTGAATTATGAAAAGGGACTGTAATAAAATATTTGAATAGGCTGGCCTCAGGGCAGCAACGAAATACCGAAGTACATCTTATGAAATTGTGCTGTAACAATGAGCTGCAGATGAATACACCCACTATTGTCAGTCACTGTAATGGAATAGGAACACTTTACCTTCATTATAAAATGAGTGATTAATGGTAGTTTTAATCCTGTAGCTCTGTATAATTAGCATAAATAAGAAAACGTTTGACAGCTTTTCAAAATAGAACAGCTGTCTTTTAGTAGTTTCTTGCGGATTGTGTCGACTCTGTAAATAATAATTCATCCAGTAAAGATCAGATGTAATGAAAACATTACATTCGGTAAGCAATTTTTAAAAAAATTAAAAATCTAATTCTGTTGGTTTTCTTTTTTCAATTAAAGTAAATCATTTTTCTATGTTTTCAGGTTGATCATTACAGCTAAACTATCCTGGTGGACCTGACAAGATGCCAAGTCTGTTTTATGTTGTTTTTTAACTTTACATGCAAAAGTTGTAGAATTCTGCACAACGGTGCGTGAAAACTCACACAGGTGGCTCCTATTTTTTGCCATATAGTCAACTGATTTCTACAATTCCAAATTGCTAAGAGGAAAGTCTGATCTGTCAAAAGGTCTTTCTTCAGATCGCAGCTCTTGCGGACCAGGACATGCTGACATGTTCTCCTTCAGCAGAGAACAAACAGCAGTCTGACCTCTCTAGGACTCAGAAAACACTGAAAGGGAGATTGAATCATTTTTGTTGTCTGAGTCTTTTGCACAGTGTGGTTGTGTCTGTGACCTTTGGGAGTTCATGTTCACTGGAAAGCACAAAGGACTTCCCACTGGTGACATTGGTGCACCTGGATGAGTGCACATTGAAAAGAAGATTTCAAGTTGTTTTCCCTTGACAAATGGGCCTGGGCAGATTTCAGGCAGTTTAACATTCTGCTACTGTGTCAGACAACGTGTTTGTGCAAATAAGTGTTTTAAATCCATCATGCAATCGTTTATACAGACTCCTTGAGATAAAATCGTTGGGATACATCTCAGGTTTTAATTACAAGTGCACAGCTGATATTTTCCATCATACAGATAACGTACGTAAAGAAAAAAACATTACATTTCAACAGTTACAGTATGTTCTACTGTAGATGCCTTTGGGTTCGGTGCACACCTCAGACACTGTTGCTTAAGGCATCATACCATATTATACATGGTGTAAAATGCATTACTGCTTTGATTGTTTGCATGCTAAGTAGGACAGGTTGCATGCTGGGGTGATATCTGCCTTTTTTTTTTAAACTTTATTTTATTTGAGAGGATGAAAGAAAAAAAGTTGAGAACTTTTAACCATTTCAATGATTCATGAACCATTTTGTGTCTCCTAAAGATTTATTTTGATTCTAATGCTTGGACGATATCATCCTTTAAGGCTCTGATGAGGAAATGACATTAACAACCTCTTCCAGAGAGAAGAGATATTGCACACTCTTTTTTTCTTGTTAATGATCAGAGTAACACATTCCACATTGAAACAGTCATATTTGTCCGTTTCCGAGCTGGTAACCGCTCAAAACTTTTACATTTCTTGTGTCGTCAGACGAGAGCGCGGCTCTTCCCTAGCTGCTGATCTTGGTCAGCATCTTGTTGATGGCCTGTTTGACGTGTGTGGTGGAGCTGCGGCGTCTGGCTTTGCCCTGCACGGCTTTGCGGCGCCTCACCTCCCGACACAGCTCATGGAAAGCTTCGGCCACCGTGCCACCCTCATTGGCACACGCTGAGCATTCATAGAAGGCGCAGGCCATTTCAGCCGCCAGGCGCTCGCCTTCCTCCGTGCCAACCTGCCGAACGTGGTCCAGATCTGACTTGTTGCCCACAAGGACCAAGGGGACATTTTTGGGCTTCTTCACCTCCTCTAAGAGACTTCGGAGCGGCGCCACTTCCTCAAAGCTGCCCCGGTCTGTGATGTCATACACAATGACGAATCCATCACCCCAGCGCATGTGGCCCTCCTTCTGCTGGATGTCCTCCTGAAGAGAAGGTGCAGAATATGGGGATTAACTTGAACGGTGAATTCAGATTTCAAGATATTCTAAGGAAATATATTTTGGTGTTATTTAGATTAGACGAGAATTGGAAGAAAATATTTCTTATATGTTATTACAGTACAGCCATCAGTGAGTTACCTTAGCTTGACTTATTAAAAACAGGTAAAGCTTGGTTTTATTGTAAATTTCATACTATTGCTGCTTCTTATATATAATTTAATCCGGTGATAATTTGTTGTTCATGCAACAGTGCAACAAGAGATACATCAGACCCATCGAGTCCATTCATTATATTATTTCATCTACTCAGTGGAAATAGTTTTCGAACTTTATTTCATTCAGTTAAAAGATTATATGAGCATGTTTTTATTTGGATCCAAACCAAATTTCTTTACACAGATATCAACGTGCGATATATGTAACATGTTTTGTTCGGGATCCTTAAATTATATTACCTAAAAAAAATGTAAAAATTAAATAAAAAAATCCTGTTTTGTCCCTTTATCCTAATCTGCAGTAGTATTTAATGGGGTCTACTCGAACACACACACAGACATTTACGGGATAGTTTCTGCGTATTCTTGCTGTCAAGACACGATTAAATTATCACCTCCTTTGTGGAGGTAAGAACAAGGACTTGTTCTTGCGTGGGTGACAATTTGAAGGCGACATCTTCTGAATCCACATGCTCTCTTTCGCTGTCATTTGATGAAATGAGATTTTTTAAAAAACACTAGACGTTACACACAAGGTCTCTTTACGGAGAAGCGTCTGCATTCCCTGATTCTTCCTTCCTCTCCTCACCAAACCTGCTCAAGCCAAAAAACATACTTCTGAAGTTGCCTGAGGAGCTTGAACATCCTTGAATGTGGTGCTAATTTCAGAATGTTGAAGCAGAAACATATGCAGTGACATATGTTAGTGCTAAACTTGTCTTGTGTCAAACTTTAAATCATAACCGCACTAAAGAGAGGAGCAGACATCACAGTTTTTGAGATGTCTGCTCTGGAGAACTTATAATAATGTTGACGTTTGTATACCTGACCGATTTTTGACCCTGGAATTTATGATCTAGCGGGGAGACTCTTGGTCCACAAATCATGATAGCATTACTACAATGCTTTTACACATCCAGAGCCGAGAGAGGCCACCCGACGCGGCTGTGCCTGAAACATTCAGACCACATCCTGATGTCGGCTGAAAATGGACTAAGATGTAGTGGGAGAGGGATGACTCGGCTGTAGTGTCGCAGGGGAAATCAGCAGAACACCTACGCAGCACTGCAGCATATTTATCCCCAGCCTGAGGACACACACACACACCAGCTCTCCCTCACGGTCAGCACCCACCAGAGCTGCAGGAAATTACTATCTGGAAGAACCATTCACAGTTGTATCTGCTTGTCCTGCTGCAGCGCTTTCCAACATTATAGCATCAAATATTCCAAAGAAGGTGTACAAGATGGTTTGAGTTCTTATATGTTGGACATAGGTTTGATTCCTGGTGCAAGTACCTGCAGTACTTTTGTCATATCTTTAGAATAACATCCACAAAAATAATGTTTAAAATCAAAAAAGTAAGCAAAGTAGTTAAGTTTTGCATTACAAATTGGAGGTGGAGTTTATGCATGCCTGTACCATTTTTTGATAATTTTGGTAGGTGTGTGCACCATCAGTCCCCAAAACTAGGGACATATACCAGAAGGAGGTGTTTAAAAGGTTACATCCATTTGAATTTAATAAGTTAACCCTGACCCTAATCACAGAAGAAATAGGTCAGTTATGGTGGATTCTCCAGGTCATGTTTTATTTCCTTAGATAAATGTGTGTAACACACCGATGGATTAGAAATACAGGGTTAATTCATCTCACCTGTCCTGCAGTGTCCAGAATCTCCATGGTGACAACCTCGTCGTCTATGTTGGCCTGATGACGATATGTCGATTCTGTAATACACAAAACAAAAGATTATAATTAAAACATAATATAATTATAGTAAGATTGTGAATCAGTCTGCTAGTTCTGACGCAGGACATAAGAGAAAACTATTTATGTAGCACTGAAATAAAAATGCAGGGAGGCAGACTTTTGAATTCTGTTTATCTATAATTCTACTTCCTAACTGTTTGAATGATTAATAGATTACACATAATATTGACAATGACTGTGAGCAAAAAAAAAAAATTTGCATACCTCCTTTCTATTCTTATTCATCATTCATCATTATCTGAATGATGCATCTCATCCTCATGCCTGAAGAACTGGCTTGAAGGACAAAACGTTTGTGTCGGCCACAGAACCTTTTGAATTGGGACAAATTTTTTATTTGATGTCATTGTTGTTAGTTTTTCTGCTCTTTGAATCATTTTTTTATTAAAGTAGAACAACTGCGACATTCTCAGAGGAAGGGATGATCCAAGAAATGTGATTGGATGTTACTCATTGGTCGGTATAATAGTTACATCCCGCTTCAAAGAGGTGATGTATTGTAATCGTCAGTGTTTGTGTGTTCGTCCGTCTGTCTGTCCACCAAATATCTTCACAACCGTTGCAGATAGAAGGTTGAAAGAAAAAGCGTATTACTGGGGCAGCACAGGGGATGAAAATGAGATGATGACCTAGAATTTGAGACAACCAGGTCAAGATCAAATTTCAACTTTTATACATTTTTTTGCAGATATCTCATGAACCGGATGAGATAGAAAGATGAAACAAAAGGCGTTATATTCAAGGAGGCAAGGGGATGAAAATTAGATTACAACCTTGACCTTGAAAAACTAGGTTCAAGGTCAAATGTTCACTTTTATACCTTTTTAGGTACACATGAAACCTGATGAGATATAATCAAAAAACAAAAAGCAACATTTTCAGGAAGCCAGAGGCATCGTGGGATGTTGCGGTCTCTGACTGCCTTTTTTGAGATTGTGTTTGTCTGCACGTCCTGCTGGCTTCAGAAGGCCCCTTCATAGACACGGATGTGTTATATGGACTTCCATGTTTTTCTGGAGATTCTGCTGGAGGGCAGTTTCTTTTTTTATTTTTTTCCTTGTCTTGTCTGCATGTATTCAACCTTTTATGAGATCAATGCTTATTTTAGTCTTGCAGCAAAATCTTTTATACATTTTAATGCGTGCATGTGACCGTCACCACTCCTCTCTGGGAACTAAATTGTCAGTCTTTATTAGAATTTCCTGTTGTGAGCCAGAGAGGGAAGTGCTGCACCCCTGTGAGTTAAGGGGGAAAGCAAAAGGAGAGAAAACACAAACAAGGTAGTGGATAGACAGGCAGTGCTGTTGGAGTGAAAAAGATTTAGGCTGTTTTATTCTGATATTTCAACATCAATGTTACAAAACACCAGATTAGTGGAGGTCCTGATAGTATAGAATAGGCCACCAGAGGAAACCAGTGTAGGAGGAAGATAGAGGGCATTAGATTTTGATGACTGAAGTGAGACTCATCACATTCTGATGGGACCCAATGGTTCTCAATAATTGGACTCGACAGGAGCTGGTAAGCCCTGACCCAACATGCATGTGTGATGAAACCAACACCCAGATAGGCTACCAGAACTCAACAGGGCCACGCTAGCCGAGCACTCCCAACCCTAGCAGCCTGGAGTATCCAGAAGCCATCACCTGAAGAGCCACCAGGGGCACCGAGAACCACACCCCCAGTCACCATCGCCACGAGGCGAATTAACGGCCACGACCGACAACCGGCAGCCATCAACAACCATCCAGCCGCCATAAAACGTCCGCAACCCAGTCCAACTCCCCAGTAGCCCAAGCCAAGTTTCTATTAGAGGTAAAAACAAGAACACACCCTGACTTCTCCTCAGACTGGTTGAAAAGAACATCACAGATCCATTACCCGATGCTACTTCTTTTTACTGTCTTGCACTTTGGAGCCAAGCCCATCCATCTCTTCAAGCAGGTTACTGATCCAGAAAGGATCCTTCATGATCTATCGCCTGAGAATAACCTCTAGCATCTTTGGAAACTGTCTTATTCCTGGAAAAGGAACACAGGTGTGAGCTGTGACCGTGACCCTTCATTCCTTTAGCAGGAGTTATCTGCCTGAATTGCCCCCTATAAAAAGCCCATCTGTGTAAACACGTCGCAGAGAGCACTGAAGCTGCTGAAATGCTGCTTGGAAACAGATTCCTCTTTTAACCCAGAGGGGCTTATGCTGCGTTCAACATGGAGGTAAAGGTGGGCATGAAAAAAAACAACCCTTTAAGATGGATTTCCTGATAACTGACCATACCAATAACCAATCGTGTTGCTAAAATGTGAGTAGTCAGTCATCGCAGACATCTTCGTAGGAGGTATGATGCTTATAATGTCACTAATTCCTGTTTTCAATCCTTCATTTGCATGGTTACCCAAAAAGTACTTGATGGATTCAACTAAACTTGGTGGAGGGATAAAGAACAAGCTGTTCACAGTGTGCATATTTGCATATTTGGATATTCACCTTGGTGGAGGTGTCATTCTAGTTTCCTCTGACACTTTTAATCTACAGATTTTGGTCCACGCTGGTCTTGAACCGACAACCTTCCAGTCTCTGAGCGACTTCCACCCCACTCTGGCATAAGATAATTAACTCCAAACATTTGAATGACTCTTCCTCCTTTGTGACAAAATTATTGTCACATAGCTTAACAGTAAGTTCAAAACAAGAAACAGTGAAACTAAAAATGATGTTCTGATCGCTCCTGTCTCTCAGTCTCAGGAGTCCCAGGTGTGTTCACTTCTCCAGAGGCATGAACTGCTTCCTGTGACATAAATGAAATGCCGCAGAGAGCCAGAGGTGGAGACAGACTGGTGATTTATGCAGTTTGGCAGGAGGCCTGATGAGGAGGAGTATCACACATCTTCCCTTGGGACGGCCTATTCCAGGAGCCATGACTGTCGGCTGCAGACGTCCATCCTCCTGTGTGTTTGTCTCCAAATGTGCTGACAAGAGGAAGAGTGGCAGACGGTTAAACCTGCCACCCCATCCCATCAACCCCAATGAATCCAAACTTCTCACCTGTTTGACAAGATGATGGACTCAAAAACAGAAAGTATTGGGTTGCTGAGGGAACAGTTTGTTGATAAGGCTTATAGATAGTTTCTGCTCTCAGGTAGAACATACTTTTTGTGCTAGCAGATGAAATCTGTTGGGATGTTTGGAGAAAACGACTGAAGATGAGAAGAATGAAAATCCCAAACCATCGTCACCCATAAGGCCACACTTCCCAGCATGCCCTGGAATAACATTCATTTTAAAGGTTGAAAAGAACATGAGGGCCATCATCGGTGACCCCGATGAGAGAAATGGGGGGGGGGGGATAAATGGTGGGCTGCAGCACAGGAAGGCATACTGAGATGAAAAAGTGAAGCCCACTTTCTGGCAGTAATCCTGCATTTGTAAGAGCAGCACTCTGCACACAGACCCGCCTTTGTGATGAACCCATAGGGTCATAATAACGTGTCAACCTCTTCATGGGTAATTGCAGTCAGGCAGTCTGATTGGTCACAGAGACTCTCCAACAGTGCTGTTATTCCCATTATGCACCTCAAGCTGTGCTTTGTTGGTTGTTATGCAAACTCTTGTGGTAACCAAGGAGGCAGTTGTCATTCTTTTTCTGCTTTCTTCCTCTTTTCTTGTGAAGAACAATTTACCTGGTATTTATACGGTACTCATCTCGTATGAAGGTATCAAGGGTATCTATCAGTGTTCTGTTGTGCTCAAATGCAGGGACATGAATCTTTTAAATTCCTAATAACTTTCTAGTGTTCTTGTGTTGTTTCCGAGCAGCTGAAAGCCTCCCAACAATCTTCCCAGCCATATGTTGTGATGCGAGGAGGAAGGACACCTTCTGTTTAGGAGATTATAATCATGTTGTTCCATGAAATAGCTGAAACAAAAAGAACCTATTCTCCCAGGTGCCTCTCAATAAAAAGATTCACCATGTGATCCAAAGGTTCTGGCCTGCTGCATACAACCAGAAAGCGAAAAGCGTCTCACAGAAGGACACAGGTGTGATGTCATTGTGCCTCATAATTACACTGTATAGAAGTGGCTCGATCTCCATCACTGTACAACACGCTCAGGTCTATAATTATTCACCCATGAGGGCAGAAAATACATCCTCTACATTGATCCTGTTTGCATTTTTAATTTTTCTTCTGAACAAACTATTTTCATCAATTTGATGACTAATGACCTCACACCTCATTAAGTATAACTTTAACTTAGTACTGCATCTAGTTTGTTTGTTTTTTGCATCATTTGAGTACACTAGTCCAAAGAGAAAAAAACAACATTTAATTCTGGGAATTGTACTGAGAAATTGCCAAGGCTATCTTAGTGTAGCATAAACATTACATGCTAGGCAAAGAAATAAACTGTAGTAAAAAAAAAAAGCATTACGATTACAGTATTTTCCACACTATAAGGTGCACTGGACTATAAGGCACACCTTCAATGAATGGCCTATTTTAAAACTGTTTTCACCAGAATAGGGAAGTCATCTTAAAACTCATCTTCAATGAAAGGCCTATTTTAAATCATTTTTAATATATAACGCGCACTGGATTATAAGGCACACAGTTGGTTTTTGAGAAAATTAAAGGTTTTTAGGTGCGCCTTATAGTGCAGAAAATACTGTAAGCATCTTATATCTTGTTTTATCTGTGCCAAAGTGTAAGAAAATCTAATTTTAATTATTGATAACGTAAATGCTCAAATTAATACCCTCCAGCAGAGATGAGATTTAAGGATTTATTTAACATACAGACACATCAGTGGTTGAAGACTGCAGTCATAAACTTACAAAATAAGAAAGTAAAAACATTCTGACGTACAATTCTGAATAAACCAATAAGTTACACATTTATATGAATTATTGAACTGTTTTTGAATCAGTGTTTTTATAGAAACAGATAAATATTTCCTTACCGAGCGTTGGGTCGTATTCCCAGATGAAACGTCTGGTCAGAAATCTCACAACCAGAGCTGGAAGAACAGAGACAAGGTTCAGAATACAAACGCAAGAAACGATATTAGGATTTTCTTATACTGCACATACTGCATGTTATTTCCCGTCATTATATGACGGGAAATAATATGCTATGATTTTTATGATTATATGTGAATGAAAACATATCAGTGTCAGTAGCTAGACAAGCATTAAGTGGCTATAAAAGCTAAACAACTTAAATACAGTACACATTTCTCCCTTTAAGTGCTACTGAAAGAGCATCTGATGGTCATCTGAACTTATCTAGACTAGTTGGCCTGTTGTTTACAGCCTTAGATTTCATGAGCAAATAAAAACATCCCCCCACAGGCCAGTGACTCATTCTGTTCATGGTTTACCCTCAACAAGTATGAACCCACACACTAATGTTGAGTATCATCATTCAGACAGAATTAAGAGGTCGTTACCCGTGCATTACTCAGAGCTATAAACCAATAAGAGTGTTATTTGTGACAAAACTAAAAACGTGACTCGACGTGTGACGTGGGTCTCTACGGCCGTCAGTTCATGTAGCGTTGAGCGTGTCTCATCAAGAAGCGAAAAACGACTTCTAGATCCTGAGAATGAGATAAAAAAAAATTGGAGCCTTCATGACGCTGTGTGAATGGAGCTAAAGCCAGGATGTGATTAGCTTAACTGAGCAAATAAAGTCCTTTAATATTGTTATTATGTGATTGTTTATTGACAACATAATACCAACACTGACCCTGACATATGAGGCTGTAGCACCAAATCTTTATTTCTCATCATCATCAATAGAGCCTGGATAGCTCAGTTGGTAGAGCATCAGACTTTTAATCTGAGGGTCCAGGGTTCAAGCCCCTGTTCAGGCATCAAATTCTAGGGGAACAAGGCACTGTTCTCTCACAAGTTTTGGTACCCCCATGTGAGAGCTGCCTCCCATAATCTGCATGCGAGATGTATATATGCGTGTTACATTAGAATGGAAAAAAGTAATTTCCCTACAATAATAGATTGCTTATTATAATACACTTTTACATTTCCTAAAAATGATTAGCCGTCTAGACAATCATGCAGGAACTCTGTAACTATTTATTTTCCTCTACTTTCTTTCATTTGACCTCACATTGCAAACCATAAATGAATAAACAAACTTTCAAAATATAGCATAGTACACTTTTTTACCATTGTGTTATTTTTTTGGGGAACACACACACCAACAAGCAAAGGGACTCTTCAGGCCTGCATGTGCCTGAGCAGCACCAAATGAGTCTGAATGGCCCACTTGAGCCCACGTTTCTATTCTAATGTCAACATCCTGAGTCTAAATATTTATTTTGATCAACCAAACAGTACAACATTGATAGATATTCATCTCTGTAGCTTTTCTTTCTTTATTTCTTTTCTTGTGGGCCATTTGTAATCATGTTGTGGTGATTTAATTCCTCAGTAATCTATCCATCAATTTTTCCCAACACACTTCAGAATCATCAGCCAAAGGAGGAGTGTGTTACACAACCTTCATTAACTCCCTGACTGTGCTGACAGCTCAACGGCAGATAAATTGTCACGTTGCTGAGAGTGCAGACTGACGCACACTTTCTTCTCTGGACACATTTGCTTCACTTGTTCGGTGGTGAAATTCCCACTGAGATTATTGTGTGGCGTTTCTGCCGCAGTGGCCTGGATTCCAGGTAGCCAGAACAACCAATGGGGTGTGAAGTCCTTTCCTCATTAGAGGTAACTGTATCCCTCTCTTTTCACTGCCACTAGAAGAAATGTAGGCATGGAAAAGAGGAGCCTTTGTTAACATGCGTCAATATGGACATTGTGGCCCAGATTCACTCACGGCTCTGTAACGTGCTCTGTATCACCAGGCTAACCAGGTCATACAGACACCAAGAGGAAAAGTGATAACAGTGCTGATAAATTTTTAAAAAGCAGCTTCTCGGCACTTAGATGAAGCCACATACATCCCTCACAGGTAGAATCGGTTACTATCTGAAGAGTTTTATTGATTGAAATAGAGTCATAAACTTTTCACCTCTATGATTTACTATAACACCTCATTTTTGCAAAATTAGGTGAGAGCAAAAACACGGAAACATTTTTATATACTCCATCAACTGCATGCTGTGTGAATCAGAGTGAACTGTGGTTCTTCCTCATTCCTCCTCCAGATTTTTTCTCTTATTCTTATATACTGAATATGGCTGAAGAATTATTTAATATTTAATTTGTGAAATAAAGAATGTTTTGCTTCTCTTCCTTCTCTGTCTGTTGAGTTGAGTCGGCAGCATGTGGAGAACAGAGCTGAAGATACCTTAACAACCTGTGCTGTCATGTCTCCTGTGGCAATGACACCACACACAGAACACATTTCATCACCACTGACAGAAAAGTATATATTAAATTGAAATAACCCTACTTTCACCTTTTCAACGCTGTTGTCTATCCAGGCATGGGACGATGGAAGAAAGATGGCATCATGATTATCACAAAAAACTTGACATTTCTGTCAAGTTGTGGTTAAATCTGGGTGGATGAGGAGCTCCACCGCAGCTCAGTCTGAAAACAACATCTTATGTTGGCTATCAAACCAAGATATTATAAAGGTTTGCTCAATGGAAGGATGGAGAAGTTTTTAGACTCACATCTAACACATTATGAAAGGGAAAAACTGCATTGTCCCAAATGACCTTATGGCATCAGCAGCAAAATGTTGGAATTAGTGGCCCAGTTCTGATCCGGCACGATGATACTCATTCAGGACTCCCTATTGACATCCCCACGAACGCCAGACGGACTCCCGTGGATCTTTGCTTTCCTCCGACCACAACAACACCTCGCCGCCAGCTGAGAAGTGGACCTCTCGAATTGTTGAACAGCTGCAGTCACTTTGTGTACCTATTGTGTTCATGTTACAGCAGTTCTCATCACACAATACACCTGAGCTGTCAAGACTGAAGGGGATGATGTTAGAATGAGAAAGTAGAGTGCATTTATGTCAGTAAATATAGAAATACATACATAAACCCACAGCGGAAAGTCCAGACTTGAATATGTGAGGTAGCAGTGACTTCACAAATAATAACATCTATTTAACTCCTGAAACTAAGAACTTTTAACAACGCATTTAAAAAGTCGATTTTCTACAACACCCCATTAAAATAACAGAGCAGTTTAATGTTAGACTTCAGTCAGTGTCTGACTTTAACCCCTTATGGTGTTTATTTCAGCTAAAGATGCCTGCCATAAATTTGCCCTCTGCTGATTGGAAACTGTTTTTTTTTTGTTTTTTTTCCTGTTTTACATGAATAGAAAAGAGGTGAATCATGACAAAAACAAGCTGTTTCTGGGGATTTTATTGCATTTCTGTCAGAGGGAATTCAGACTGTTTGCAGCTTGCAGCTGCGCCGCAAGACAAAACTACAACTTCTTGTAAAGACAGTATGAAATACCTTAACAGGAAACCCTCACCGTCACATCCCTACTTCACACTGAGAAACACCATTGTCATGTCTGCTGTAATTATACTAAAATATTTAACACTGAAAGGCCAATTTAACAATTACGTGATTCTTAATCCTGTAGCAGTCCTCATTCCAGATCAATAGCGCCACCACTTACTACCAGAGACATGAAAACTGGTTTATAGAGTGCACTTTCATTGATTTGTGAATTTCACTATATCTGCTCAATTTAAGGGAAAGTGAGAAAAGAGGACACTCTTTTGTTAAAGCTGGAACTTGAATATCTGATGTAGGTATAAGAGCTACTTCCTGAGGCATGCATAACTTTAACCTGCTTTTTGCATCCACGTTAACCCACATTCTCACAAACTGATGTTTGGAATACGTTTGACAGATGGTGTTTGACTGATTCAGAGTCACTTTAAAGTTTTATACTAAATAAGCCAGATAAAACAGATGGAAATACGTTTCAACCATCTTTCTGCGTTGAGTGATATCCAAGCTCTACCAACAACAGTGTTTCTTCCCTGGCACAGAGAATGGTGTCCATGGTGCTGGAAACAGGAAAACAAATTAGCTCTAAAAAAAAAAAAAAAAAAGCCCAACCACTTCTTGAACAGGAGGTTAGGAAACTGATCCCAGTATCAGAGCTTTCCCAGAGTTCCTTTCAGCACCGGTCTCTCTCTAGGGCACGTCAGCATCTTAAATCACCAGCTCCAAACCACTCTTTGACATCCAAAGTCTTCTCACTATATCGGGGGGGGTTAATCGATTTATTTTTTTACTGCAAGATCTAAATAAGATCAAGTCAGACATCTCATCAACTCAGCCCCATTCCAGATCTGATTAAATCCTGCCACCAGGCTCCCAGCACATTTATTTAGGATTTTATCAAAGCCCCTTTTAGAGGGGATGTGGGAAGTCAAAAGTGAGGAGGATAACAATAACATACAAGGCAATGGTAAACACATCAGCTCCACATGAATGTTGGCGTCACAGTCCAAGTCGCCCGGGAATAAATATTTCACTTTAGGAGAGCTGTGTGAGCTCTGTGGGATTCAGATTTTTAAACAGTGAAATGCAGCAGACAAATTGAAGTTGTGACAAAAATTTAAAAAATAAATAAATCAGAGTTTATTAGGAAACAAAACTCTAGTTTAGCATAACAGAAAGTTTTTTTCTTCTCTGACACGTTACAAGTCTTACCCACTGTAGTCATTTGGAGTTATGTAAGGATAAGGAGAAAACTAAGAAGCAGTGATACCTCTGTTAGTTAATAAGTCAGTTTGACTTTCCTCTTAACATTTAAAGCAAAAATTTACAGTAGAAGACAACACAAAGTCTATGAACAGCTATGGTCCTATAGGAGCTATAGTAATATACTGTCTGTATATCACTGATTTCATTGTGAGCAGGGCTCAGCTGTCAATCATGATGCTTCACCCCCTTATGATAGCGTGAAGTTAATGAATGGAAACAAGCCCCTAAACAAAAGTGACCAATGACATAAAACTATATAAATAATTATCTAACATGCCATCTGTCTTTATTATTCATTCAATGCAGCTATCAATTTCGCATTTAACACCTTGTTATGAGATTATAAAATGAGTCAGGCGGCAACATCAAACTCATGGAGTTGTCTGACTCATGGAGTTAATGATCGGTAACTACGGCTCACAAAATCTGCCAGTTCTCATCTAGGTGACACAATAAGTACTCGCTTGCGTTTGTGTATCATTATCTGAAATCTAGGACTCACTATTTCACAAATGACTAATTGTTCAGGCTTTTATTTTCCCCTGCCGTCGTCATAAACTGAGCCTCATTAGAGTGGATGAAAGGGGAAGAGATTGGATGCTCACTTGAAACATCAGCTCCGCGCTCTGTTCCCCCGCCGTGGCTGTGAGGAGCTCTCCTTCCCATGATGCATCAGCTTTGTCAACATCGAGGAAACGCTTTTTTCCCCAAAATATTCAAGCGGTAATATTTCAAGAATCCTTCTTGTTATGCAGATCAACTTGCATCTGTCTAATTATCAGTACACGACTCATCACTCTTCAGCATGACACCATACTCATTAATTACTGAGGTTTGCGGATCCCTGATCTCATAAATATTCAAGTAAATGATCAGAGCTAATGCTCTTTTGCACATAATAACAGACCAGATTTCCATTTTCAACTATGCATAATTAATCTAGCTATGAGATAATTAATAATTACCAGTCGGCACACTCTTGTCAAAAAAAAAAGAGGCTAAATTGCATTTTTTAAATGAACAGCTTCAGAGACCTCAGGGGTATTTCATGAACTCCTTTTAATTCCCTGATCGCTGACATCCATCCCATATTCAAACCTATTCAGATTAAACCAGATCCACTTGGGCTACGGTATGGCGTAAGCAGATGAGCAAAATTCTTCTCTCAGATTTGGAAGAGTCATGATTCCGGCCCCGTGTTTACCAGGAGAACACCTGCAGAGGAAACAGCTGCAGTGTGAGCAGCCTCCAATGTGTGTGTGGCTGGCAGCCCACCGATAAAATATGGAGTGCAATCAACACATTCCCTGCGTCACAGGATAGCATTTTGGTTAGCTTGATTGGTGTTTGCTGCCTCAAGATAATTTCACAATCAATCAAACAAGCGATCAGGCCACCAGATGTGGCATTTTAGACTCCTTGAATCGTGACAATATAAATTCTAAATGCAAATGGATTTACTGCAATCATAACGGATGTAATTACAGCAGTAATGTTAGTCAGACCGGGAGAGATAATCTTTGTTTTGTGTTGATAGATGTGTAGACGACTCACAGCTCCCTGAGCCTCGCCTGGACGATCCAGGCTGCCTTCCAAAGAACACATAACTGTTTAATGAAAGGCATTAACTATGAGGTAACGTAATACTATCTGGATGGTGAAAAGGTCAAGGTCGGTCATAATGGTGAATCCAGTCTTTCTTTTTACGGCCCGCAGCTTTACTGTTGTTTCACTCTTCCTGCTCTCATTAACCGTGTTTCCATTGGGAGAGGCAGCTCTTTAAAGCTCTAATAAACATAAAGTAAACTACCGACTCAGCACCAAACAGCAGCTTAACGTTGCTGTTTAGCTACTGATACTTGGCGTGTATAAGTAACAGGATAAAAAATATTCTGGTTCTGCTGCATCAAGCTTTTTTTTTTTTTAACTGTCCACCATCAGTTTATGCCTGACAGAGCCAAGGTATGCAAGGGCAGAAATATTGGAGGCTGCAGGAAATGCGTCAGCCTGCAACATTAAGACAATATATATAAATAACATGAGTGCAAAAAATTCAAATTCCTTCCATGTGTTCACGTACCTGAGCAAAAAAGATGATTCACAGAATACAGAATTTTTTCAAAACTGTCTGACTTTATTCTGAGCATGTTTGCGGCCCCACTTTTATGCTCCGGCGGTGCTTGTCTGAACTTGATGGCAGCTTTTTCAAACACTGATTGCATTGAATTGGCAGCTGACCTTGGGAGTGAACAGAAATCACTGCCGCTCACGTACAGAAAAGCCTAAGAAATCAAGAAAGCCAATGAGTTGAGTCAGGTCGGGTAACAACAAATGTTCTTCTGGTTTTTTTATCAGTATTTTCACAGTGGCATGGCCAACCGGAAAAAGGTAACGGAATACCAGTTCAAACTGTAAGTGGTGATCAAAAATGGAAAATCTAAGATCATACATATTTTGTCTTCAAACTGAGTTATAAATGTCATGTGACCCTATGACATTGCATTTTAAGTGTGTAAGAAACAGGCCAGAATAAAAGTTGAGTTTGTTTGAAGTCTGAGTAGACGACTACTGACTGGGCAGCACGGTGGTGCAGTGTTGCCTCCCCACAAGAAGGTTTTTGGCTTCCATCCATCCATCTATCCATCCATCAACTCCCGCCCACCCACCCAGAGGTTTTAAAAAACATCAGAAGAGAATGCCAACACAACAGCAACCTGATACACGTTGGAGCTGACTGTCAGAGCTGGAACAGACTGTCCTAGTGTTTGGTAAATGCTGTACATTGTGACATTTTTGAGCCTCTCAGAAGACGGCGTGTCGTCTTTGCTATGCTGCTCTGGGTGAATACACTATGAACATGGATGCGTCTTTATTGGAACACAAGTCGTCGCAGGTATTAAGTTCATTTTGAAAGATAGTACAAGTCAGACCAACTCCCCTCCGCTCCACTTTGGACCAGCTCCACAAAACACACACAATGGCTCGAACAAAAGGTAGTCATCCTCCACGGGGTCCAGTGGCTCCGTTAAATGGGACACCAGAGATGCTTTGATTTTACGCCCATGAATATGTTAAAGGAGACAAGCTCGCAGTTGTGGGGTGGAGCAGGAAGAGCGTGTGGGCTCTATAGCACCACATTCATCCCTTTAATTTAGTCTCTAACAATAGCTCCGTGGAGCTGCTCAACAGGAGCCATATGTGAGGCAGATGAAGGCAACTACACCTTCAGAGTCATCAGTCAACGTGATGACACACAAAAGTGAAGTCGTGTGTACAGCTGGGGCAAAAAAGGAGGTTCTATTTTTACCATGAAGCATGTCAACCTGATTTTATAGATTAAATAAACTCTGTGGCTGCGGTGCACTGGTGACCCGCCCGAAGTGTACCCTGCCTCACGCCCCCAGTTTACTGCGACAGTCTCCAGCAACCCCACGACCCCCTGACAGCGGAAGAAGCGGTTAATGAAGATGAATGAATGAATGAATGAACAAATGAATGAATATAGTCTGTGGTTTGAAAATCACATCATCATCAAGAACTTTCTGACAAACAAGCAGCCAAAATATTGTATAATAACCGGCTTGGAAAATCATATTTTTGTGATCCTTAATGGAACACAAACATAATCAGTGATCCAAATTAAAGCGCAAAACAGGAAGTGTGTCAGTGCTTCTCTATAAACATAAGAGGCTCAGTGGACATGGGTAGGAGCTCTTTCAGCTGTGATGTCAATTAGAAATAAATGTGAACACTGGACCAAAATTAAAACAACACATTTCCCATCATTATGGAGAAAAACTAAACTGTTTATACAACGTGCTTCAAAAAGGCTTCTCAAGCAAAAGGTTCCTCCCTAGAATAAGGCTGACATGTTTTGAATAGTTTGATGTATGAAATGGTTTTGTTACACATAAAAATGTACAAACTTCAATATTTTTCTACGAAACAAGAAAAACAACGCTCTTCAACTTACATGTTGAATAAAAATAATAAGATGTTTCTTAACTACAGAAAAAGGTACTTTTACGTAGTGGGGAACAGTGTGGAATAAATCAAATATAATAAAAATAAATATTACTGAAAGCACTGAATATTAAACATTAGCCCAAACCCTGACTGATAATACAACTTGAGAAGCATGAGACAAAATACTTAATGGATCTATCATGAGAATTTAAAAGCAGTTCCTAATCTCCTGGGAGTATCCAGGAGAGAGATATAACCGGTGATGACTCATGTCTGTCGAGGACAGCCACAGAGTAAACAGAGGATGGACAATATGTGGAGGTGGAGCAGGGGCAGAGATGTGCTCTAAAAATAATTCAATTCCATAAATAAGTTCAACCACTACAGGAAGCCCACCTTACTGTGAGACCTAAATTTTACTTGATGGGTTCACCGTATATTTGTACGCGTCGGTGACTCATTTCCTAAAGCAAAAAATGACTGAATTTAGGATAAACTCCAGCAATAAATCCTAAAACCTCTCACCTTGTGTGAGAGAGACCATAGGAAGAAAAGGAAGATTTGGACGCTGAAGGTGGCGACCATCTGAGAACCCAAGAGAGCTAGAGATGCTCTGTTTCTCTCTAGAAACAAACAGAAAGCTCCAGGCTGCAAATAATGCATTTAGGAGAGAGGGAAGTGGAGGACGATGGAGAAAAATAAGCTGAGTGTGGGCAGACTGGGGGAATTCAGGTTCTCTGACGATTAATTGAGCCTCAGAGGTGTTAGTCAGCAGTAGCAGAGGATTGATCTTCTGCCTGTCATGTAAAATGTGTTCTTTTGTTTGACAATATGGATATTTACACATTTATTCGAACTTGTATCTCTAAAACCATAAATATTCATGTGCTGCAACAAGAGATATTTAGATGCAGGAGTGGATATGAAGTTAAATGATAGATGGGAATAAGTGAAACATAAGAACACACTTTTTCTTTTAAACTGACAGCTAAAAGAAATGAAAAAAGGGAAGTTCTCTTCAAATTCTTCCTGTCTTTCAAGTTGTTCACTGATTCTCCAGAGGGTACATTCAAATCTTAAAGCCACTCATGGATAATTCAAGAAGAGAACAACTGATTTTTGATGTATTTACAGAGAGCTGGGATTAAGAAGAAACTCAAAATGCAGCAGACAGCACAAACACAAACACAAACACAAACTGTACCTCCTTGGCAGAAACAAATATGACATTTTCAATCAATCCCTGTGAGCAATTACAGAATCATTTTGACTTTAGTATTTTATTTAATGTCATACAGATCTTTCTGATTAAAATTTGAGTTCAACTCGTCGATTAAAGCTGCCTAGAAAATTGCTTTAACCCGATGATAACCTCATTTTAACAGTTAAGGCCAAACACACCGACTGAAGCCGCTTCTTACCTCCAGCGTGTGATCATTCAGATGAGTGTGTGTGTGTGTGTGTGTGTGTGTGTGTGTGTGTGTGTGTGTGTGTGTGTGTGTGTGTGTGTGTGTGTGTGTGTGTGTGTGTGTGTGTGTGTGTGTGTGTGTGTGTGTGTGTGTGTGTGTGTAAAAGAGCTGAGAGAGATGGTCCAATTAATAACCAGATACAACTGAGTTACAGTAGAATAATCAGAGTATTCAGCTCTGAGCCTGCTCTCTAATGAATTCGCACAACCTCATCAAAAGGAAGGTCACAAGCATTTAGTGATCCGTTAAGTCCACTGTCGTCTGTGTGTGTGGACACGTCCTTTACCTCCTCAGCAGCCATCAGGACGATGGATCTCAGCGTTCGTTTGCATAAAGGATAATGAATGAACGTAAAATCCTGTCAGAATTCCTTGAATCAGCGAAGCTACTGTCCCGTCTGTGTAAATGAAACATCAATCGGATCTCTGACGGCAACCAATCCATATTCTTCTTTTTAACAGTGCATTATTTTATCGACCCTGGCATCAGCTGTTAATCTGAGCAACTAAATATGTTTGACCTGCAAAATAGAGCTGGATGCACCTAAATAAACTTGTGCAAAGGATTTAGACCACAAACATCAATTAATTGGGCATGATGTCTTCAACTTTTCTTCCCTTTTAACGCTGTAGATAGAACTCTATGACCACCTTTTGAACTTCTGTATCTCACTTCAACAGGTTCCTTTTATTGCTAATCCCATCAAAGCTCTTTCCCATCCCGTCCAGAAAACACTCCACCAAAGCACTTCTCTCTCTCTCTCTCTCTCTCTCTCTCCTAGACAGACAACACACCGTCCATATCTTTCCCCACAGCAACACAAAAAAAGCCCTGGACTTGCCTCGCCCGAAACGTTCACCCACACAGCAGAAAGACGCCGACAACTGGAAAAACAACACCTTTAAGTCTTATGCAACACACTCGAAATACATAAAAGTCATTTAATAGAGGCGTGTGGAGCAGACAAGCCACATCTGAACATTCATATCACTCCAGTCGCACTGAAAGTCTCTCGTGAACCTTGTCATATCTAAGAAATCTGCCTTTGACAGACTGATAAGAACAATTGTCCCCAAGCATAATGCATGCAGTGAGTCATACCTTGTGGCTGCTCACTGGATCCGGCATGCAGAAAGCAATCAGGGAAGTCAAACATCCAACCCAAATCCCAGCTGTGGGCTCTCTCCCAGCTGTCAAAGGCCAAATATGTGCCTGGAAACCTGAGCGGCAGGAAGAGCGACGGTCCCTCTGCCTCTGGATCTTGTTAATTGCTCTGTGGCATAAAGAGAGGAGCTACGCACAGAGTGCTTGATGGATGTTATTTAATTACTTTCCAAGACTTTCATTTCCTCCTGCAGCCATCAGGAAGTTGATTTGGGAAGCGGCGTGAGAGCTGCAGAAGCGATTTGAGTGGAAAGGTTGGCTTTGCCATCTTTCAGCAGGACGCTTATTTTTATAGTTATTATAAACGCAAAGAAATGATGCTGTCAGCATCATTTTTAGGCATGCTGTTCAGCTGCACACTGTTTTCTTCAGTGCTCCATTTAAAGAAAATACCTAACCATTAAAGACAATAACCTGCTCCTCTATTATGTGCCAACAGGAGGAGGTCAGACTTCAGGCTAAACATTTTGTAATCACTTTATTTCTGTGCATAACTTGTTTTCAAGCTCTACCTGCTCTCCGCAATAATGTACATTATTATTTAAAATATTTCAATGTGGTCAATATTCGAATGGAAAAATGCGCTTCAACCCCAGACCTGGATGTCCCCTCCACCCAGACAGCTGCCTTTTTCACACAACTTTTTAAATCCTGTAACCTGTCACCATATTTCACAAGCACTACAGCTTGTGTTAGTGCTTGAGTTATAAGACATATAAATGAGGTGTATTTTCTTCCCCTCTCCATGGCTGTTTTTCAATTTCTACTCAATCATAGAACTATATTCTGCAGTAGGGGGATTTATTTCGGCTGCTGAGAAAAAGAGATGGCTAAATGTGACGTAGAAGAAACACAACGTCAGAGCCTATAAACACGTGTCACTTCTCAGGCCAACACAGTAGCTGTCAGTTTGTCCAACATCATGTTTATTTGGCCTCTGAATGAGGGTTTACGCCAACGTCCAGACCCATATTAAGCTGATCCCAGGATTGGAGGTGGTGAGAAAAAAGTATATCTGAGGCAGACACATGTTGGCCGCGCCTCCGTCGCCGTTCTGCTATTTCTCAAGATTCTGGCCATCAGACAGGCCGAGGAGAAGAAGGGAGGCACAGCGTCGGAGGAGCGACGAGACGAGATGTTTTACGAGCCGCCACTTTGCACCACATAAATTTAATTTCCCAAAAGAGAATCTAGCCGTCTCTCAAAGCCCACTATTTACTATGTGAGTGTGTTTCCTCAGCAACAAGCCACAAGCCTTGGTTTGGATTATTTACATTGTTGTTTTACTGACAGATGCATATTATAAACTATAACAGGCAGTGTTGTTAAATTTGGAACATGTAGTTTGTCTCATCCTGACTGTGATTCTACAGTTTAAAATTCTCTGCAACACCTCTCTATGCTGGCTATTGATCAATGATGGAAACTATAAGATTTTTTTTCATCTGCTTATAGTTTTCAAACGTTTCAATTTTTTATTTTGAATTCATACCTGCTGCCCATACAGATGGGGTATATACGTAAATAGGTAAGAAAAGTGAAATCAAAAGCTGCATCTGGGCTTCTACAAAAACTAAACTGGTTGTCTGATAGTCTATATTTGCTATTCTGAAAATGTTAAAGAAATGGGACTATAGATGTGTCTTATCTGCTATAAATCTGAAGGTTGTGTCAGCTGTCTGTGACGGATGATGAAATGTTTGCCTGGCTATATTAAAACCGATATTTGAATATTTGAATATAATATTCCAGACAGACTCTGCTGCTGAGGCAAGACCAGGAGAAGTCTAAATGAAGAGCGAAACGTTTAATTATTTAAGGCAGAAAGAACGGAGATCCCAAAAATATCTTTGAAGATTTTGAGAGACCAGATTCTCAGCACTAGTCACCGATGGATCGTTCTTCAATGTAATGCAGTCTTCATCTACTTTTTTGCTTATTTTTGGATGCTGTTTCTTTTTTTCACTCAGCTGTAAAACCAGACGAGCATGTGTACAAATTCAAACGAAAATTGGGAGTGACACATTATATTACTCAAAGCTCTAACAAGAACCATTTAGAGTGCTTTCAATGGAGAACATGAGGTCAGCAGCCTCCACACAGAGAGTAGCAGTAAAGACTGGCGGAGCGAGGAAGAAGAGGCAGCAGTGGTGAAGGTTCTGACAGATGACTGACAGGTTTGGGAGAGATGAACTTCACTGAAACAGGAAATGACGGACAGGTATAACAGTATGCTAGAAATAAGTTGAGGATTGGGGTTTCAAGGTCTTTCACTCTTCAGGTGTGCACGTCAGATAGAGTCTGCCTCACCGCCGTATTTTACTACTGATGAAGGTTACGAGATCCCCGGTAGATATCATTTTCAGTGCAGCACTCAAGCTGACCTCCTCAGGCATTTTTTAGTGGCCTCTTTCTACATCAAACCGATCTCCTGGCATGTTTTCCAACAGCTGATTGCTATGCAGGAGCAATCTGTCTTGATTTGCAGCCAACAGTACACATATGGTTTGTGTTATTGTGCTAGCTGTTGGGGAAAAACAGGACAGTGCCAGCTGAGGCCGAGCTGCTGCAACTTATAGAGGAACGCAGAAACCAAACGGTAATGACTCATCTGTAGGAGTGAAGGTATTTAAAGGAGACCAAAAACAACCTCCTACTGTAATGTTGACTCGGCAAATGTGTGTGAGGAGAAGGTAATGAAGCGGGAGGAAGGAAAGTGTTATCAGAAAGCAGAGGTTGTGGTGGGTTATAAAGAAGGCCAGGAACTCATGCTGTTTGTCACGTCAATAACCGATTCCATACAGGTGAATAAACATGTCTGTCCCAAATATTTGAGTATTTGAATTCCTTATCAACACTTAAAGAAGCGCGGATCTTTACCTGACTTGCCAACACCGGCTCTGCCGAAGACGGCCAGCTTCACCTCCGGACTTTTGGCCATGACAACAGCTGCAGCCAGTGAAGAACGGCGAACCAGTCAGCAAGTTCCAACGTCAGCCATCCATCCCCTCATCCAGCACACAGGAGGAAGAGTCTGAGCAAACAATGAAGGACAAGCTTCTATATCATGTCAGCACAGTCCAACAAGTCAGTTGTTTGACTAGAATACCATGTGGAACGCTGTTTTTTCCCTGCTTGTGCAATATCTTGAGATTTTTACTTTAACTCAGCAAAGAATGATTTGTGAGTCTGCGTATATTAAAAAAAAAGTTTGAAAAATAATTGTCCAGGTTATCTGTGTGTTATTCTAACGTAAATTAATTTAATTGAGTTGACAAAAAGAAACTATTTTGTTCATCCTACCAAACAACAACATAGAATTACAGCAAGAGGAACTCAGCCATAAACCTCCCTTTGTGGATGATTTCACAGTGTGACGTGTGAAACCTGTGATAAACCTCTATTTATTTTTGCATCAATACGAACACCCACACTGTGTTGTTACGGCTAATTGTGCAGCTCTTTGAAATCCAGTCCAGTCCGATAGTATCCCTACCCGTGGAGGAAGTCTGGTGGCTGCAGAGATTTCATCAGCTGACTATCAACTCTACAAAGATCACACATCAATACGGCTCCCGTCCCAAACGTTTGGAGGCAGCCCGTCGGGAGCAATGGGAGTTCTTGACCTCCTAAGTGGGATTTTTAATGCAGGTGTGAGAGGGATTTAAAAAGAGGACTGAGAAAGCGGGGGGAGTGTAGTATGACGCCTGCACTCGACTGAAGTCCATCAAGTATCTGTTCAAATGGAAAATACGACTGTGGTTTAAAAAACACCTACAGGTTAGCCCTGGTCTGTTTGTGGATTTAACATCAAAATTCAAAAATCCCCAAACACTCCTGCCAGCACCAATCTGTGGCAAACCTCAACTAAACAACTGCTCAGTTAGATCCTTCACTAGCTGCATAATCAGTTGTTTACTTCGCTTAATAGTCAGCTACATAGGTTCCCACTCATCCGCGGAGGCCCCATACTGCACTTCAAATGCCCCACAAGACAGCTTGATTCTAGGGAGACATTTAAATAAAGAAGAGTTAATGCCAAAATTGAAACAGTAGCTTCTGGATTTTTTTTTCTCATTTATATTCGAAGCTTTTTAAACAGTTTTCAAAATTATTCAGAGTTATATTCTCTCCTTCTCCTTAGATATAAAAGCTGCACCTGTGCTCTACATTAGGAGAATGACTTAGGTAGTTGATTGTTTTTCTGCATTTTTGAAGATTGCTTTTTTTTTTTTTTTTACCAAAGCTATTAAAGTTGTTAATGTGGGTTATTTATTACTGGTTTATTGTGTTACTCCACTACACATTCAGTATTCCACACTCTTCCACAGTATTCAATGATTTTATAAAACAGCACATATTGACATATATTGTTTCTGTTGTCAAAAAAATGTGGTATGAACAAGATGAATAAATAATATCTGGTTACCCAAAGCTGATAGTAATTCCAAAATTGCTGATTCCAACCTGTCCGGTTATATGAAAAGCTAAAAAAAAAAAAATTTGTTTTGAGTGTCAGTGCCAGCTTCACACTGGTTGAAGTTATGAAGTGGCAACTTTCCAGCTCTTTAAAGTTTAAGCTAACCTTTTCCCTTTTCCACCAGCGTGCACAGGCCCATATATGGTGTGGCTGTGTGCTTCTTACTGTAGCTCAAGTGGACGCCGATGATCCATCCCTCTCTCTCTCAGCAAGGGTCCTCAAGGTAGCCAGAGGCGTCTATTTCATCACCAGCTCAGTCAAAACACCGTATGATACTCTGAAACTGGTGACTTTATTCACCATCAAAGTGAAACTGATGGATATTTTCATCCAAGAGAAATTTCCCAAACTTGTGTAAAAGCATATTTTCCCAAACATGATGTACGACTTTGGTCGGATTGTACTGCAAAACAGCTCTACATTTTTTGTACCTGCTTTTGCTTTTGGACACATTTTGCAGACATTCCCTTGGCACTGGTCTCGCAGACTGGACATAAAAACCGATGTTATTTGTCTATCTGAGAAAACAGTCTAAACATGGTGAAGACTGGAACTCATCGTTGACCTTACTAACATCTTTTAGGTATTTGACAACAGCTTGGAAATGACTTATCGATCCAGAAAGTAAGTAAAATGAACTGGCTTGAAGACCATAACTGCTAATCAGTTTCATCTATATTTATTTTTTAAAGGTCCTGGAACGCTAATCCAGATCATTCCAGCCCACTTGAACCTCTGCTCATGCCAGCAGGCTCTAGTGTTCTGCTGCTGTGGGTTTGTTCAGTGTAAATAAATAAAGGCAGAGTGGAAAAGTTGTTTGTTGCTGAACTATTGTGCAAGACTTTGTTATATTCTATTAAACACCAAAATCTTGTTTGCATAGAAACAAATGGCCACATTGAGTTTCGCATTCATCTGCATGTACAGTAGGTTCATTCAGTGTAAGGTGAATGTAGACAGAACATGTAGCAGTAACATACCAATGTGTGTGTCTCTTTTATCACAGCTGGCCATCTGACTTATTCCTCACTTTAAATCCATTCTTTCTATCAATTTTATATCACACACATTAGTCTAAGCAGACACACACCGCTGCAGTGTGGAGCATCAGGGAAACACCACTGACGAAGAAGAGGAAAGCACAGCAGTATCTCCATCCCTGACTTTCTACTTTACATTTTGCCATTTATGGCCTCCATCCTCTCCACCCACTCCACCAGCCTGACTCATGTTCGCACCTCAGTTATATAATGAAGCTGCGTTAGTGAGGCTGTAGCTGCTGATAGACTCACATCTGGACAATTCATACCTGTAGAAAGAGAACAAGTTCTAGTGACAAGAGTAAAAAGAACCACCTCCAATTTGGCAGCGCAACTAAGACAGTGACTGTGGTGGTGTCTCCATCGTGGCCTAAGACAAAAATAATTGACCACAGAGTCACAAACCAAAGATAAACAGTCAGATTCTTTGCTATACCAGAAGTTACATAATGTAAGAAAATTCAAATGTTAATATTTTGCTGCAACAAGAGATGCTTTACAAAAAGACATGCAAACCAAAAGGCAGGCCGATCTCTACAGCGTGATGAGCTGTGATGGGTTCACCTGAACTTGAACTACTTTGAACAATTCAGAACCATCTGTGACTTCACCACCTCCTGACAGAGGTGTCTGGCTCTTCAGCCACCGAATGCTTTCTGTTTGGCCCACGGCAGGTCGCAGTGAATGGATTTTGAAGCCACTAGAATCGATCTCAGTCAGGTTTTTGGGGCAAACATGACAAAAACAATGAACTAATAAAAGTTTGATCTCTAGATTTCAGGAGAATCGAAGGTGATCGTGAAGCATTTTATGTGTTGTTTGAATAATCTGTCAAAAAATTTCAAATTGTAAACCATCTTGTGAAGAAGAACTAATTTGGTAACACATTTCAATTGACATTGATATTGTGCAGAAGAAAAGGGAAACACTGCAGTTGTTAGTCAATATTTGGCTGAACACTAAATGTCTGTTTCATAGTTTAAGTAAATGGTAAGTGCTGTTATCATGGAGAATCATAGAGAAGTAGGTCTGACACAGTTATTACAAAATCACCTGAGGGCACTTATTTCAGCTAACAGAAATTATTATCTATAGTCCATAATTATCGACTTTAATATGTTTTATGTCAAGTAGTTGCACAGAATCCTTTTCGTGTGGATATATTTTTAGTTCAGTTCACTATTTATTAATTAGTTTTCTCCACATAGTGAGGAGAAGCCTCAGGATTCAAACCCAGGACCATCACTTAACCAGTGCCTGAACAAAAAGTCCCTGAAGACACAAGCCATTGCCAGAATTTCATTCTGTAGAAATACAGGAGTTTATATAATACGGATGAAGAGTGGAAAGGCACTCGGTCCTGATGATATACCCGTGGAGGCATGGAAGTGTCTAGGAGAGGTGGTGGTAGAGTTTCTGACTGGGTTGTTCAACAGGATCTTAGATAGTGAGAAAAGGCCTGAGGAATGGAGGAGAAGTGTGCTGGTGCCCATTTTTAAGAACAAAGGAGATGTACAGAGTTGTGGCAACTACAGAGGAATAAAGCTGATGAGCCATACAATGAAGTTATGGGAGAGAGTAGTTGGAGCTAGACTAAGGGCAGACGTGAGCATTTGTGAGCAGCAGTATGGTTTCATGCCAAAAAAGAGTACTGCAGATGCAGTTTGTTTTGAGTATGTTGATAGAGAAGTACAGAGAAGGCCAGAGGGAGCTGCATTGTGTTTTTGTAGATCTGGAGAAAGCTTATGACAGGGTGCCCAGAGAGGAACTGTGGTATTGTATGAGGAAGTCTGGAGTGGCAGAGAAGTATATTAGAGCAGTGCAGGACATGTATGAGGACTGTAAGACAGTGGTGAGGTGTGCTGTAGGTGTGACAGAGGAGTTCAAGGTGGAGGTGGGACTGCATCAGGGATCAGCTCTGAGCCCCTTCTTGTTCGCTATGGTGATGGACAGGCTGACAGACAAGGTTAGACAGGAATCTCCATGGACTATGATGTTTGCAGATGACATTGTGATCTGCAGTGAGAGCAGGGAAGAGGTGGAGGAGAAGCTAGAGAGGTGGAGGTTTGTCCTGGAAAGGAGAGGAATGAAGGTCAGCCGCAGTAAGACAGAATATATGTGTGTGAATGAGAGGGACCCAAGTGGAAGAGTGAGGTTACAGGGAGAAGAGATCAAGAAGGTGGAGGATTTTAAGTACTTAGGGTCAACAGTCCAGAGCAATGGAGAGTGTGGAAAAGAGTTTTTGGAAAAGAGATTTGTCCAAAGTGCAGCAAAAAAACAAACAAACGTTGGAATGACTGGATATCACACTGCAGCCTCCGATTCTTCTTCATAAGAGGCGAATCATCCAGATAAACAAAGCTGAGTTATAGAGTGTCATGGTCTGACACAAAATGTACAGCTTTATTCACCTTGAAGCAGGTCATGTTCTCTTTTCATATCATGGGACAGTAAAGTCCAGCAATCAATAACCTACTGGGAGCACATCCAAACTGTCCAACTGGGCACTTTTCTTGTGCTTTTGTGTCATTTCTACATTGAGAAGTGAATCTGGGTGGTGGCGCTGTGGTTCACAGAGATTACAGACCTCTAACTCCGGGCCATGGGAGGAGACCTGCTGCACCATGAGCTATAGAAAGACTGCAAACCACAAGCCTGTCATCAAAATACATCCAGTGAACTGGTGCTGCGCCTCGGAAGGGAACCCAGGAAAGCAGTGGGGACAAGAACACTAGAATGTCCCGCGCAACCAGAACAAATCATATTCAAGTCAACTAAAAATAAACTTATGAATCATAAGTAACAGCATAGACTAAATCTGTAAAAATATATTTAAATTATAAGTCTACAGCTTAATAAGGAATAAAACTCTTCAGCTGCAGGCACAGTTGTTGTTTTCCTCCAGAGGTGGCAGACATCTGACTCCAGACCAGTTTGATCTGCTTTTCATCTCTGAGAAGATTTTATCTTTCTCTCATGGCAGATGAAAAATGAGCTACTCTAAGAGTCGTCTGACAATCGAATGATATGAGTTTCATCAGGAAGAAGTCCTGTATTTTTATATTAATTGCAATTCAAAAAGCAGCAATAGGGTGACCTTGGAACAAATGATGTTTTGTTCATTTCCATAGAACAAACAGAAAAAACTGTTTTGTAGCCGCAGGATCAGTCCAAACTCCACAGGCTACCTCTAAAGTAAGCTTACTACACATATTTAACACCACAGCGTTATGTTAGAATAATCAAATACACAAATTACTATTATATAAGTACACCTCAGAGTTATATTTCCGTACAGTACTTGAGTAAATCTACTTTTCTTGCATTATACCACCATGGTTACTGGATGTATTCTGTCTGATGACCATCCTCAGGCTGGACCCCTGTCGGACAGACACCCATGTGGATGTGCTGACTGACACCCAACACCATGGAGAGGTATTATGTAAGACTGTGGATCTGCTGTACAGCTGCTGGTGGATGTGTCTTGGAACCCACTGGAGGAAGGTGGGGGACGGGGAAAGTAACATCAAACTGCACCTCCATGAACACACTTGTGATTGTTCTCTAATAGTTTGTACAACAAACACCCAAATGACTGTAGAGACTGCCCACTTTGAACACGTTACAGTACTCATCTCCCTAGCGACCAGGGATTCGTGGATTTCTCCTAACTGAACATCAATCCAAAGTCACAGCAAGACCCACACATGTGCCCCACCGCAGGCATGTTATATCCGGCCATTAGAGACATCTCCATTTCAGAAGACAGAGATGGTGACCTTCCCCAAAGGTTTCATGCTGGACCCCAAGACAGACCACTGGTTTCCTGCTGTCTCCGAGGGGAGGACGCGCCTCTCATGAACATAAAGACTCACCCGGCAGCTGAAGTCGGTGATAATGTCCCGGTGATGAAGCACTGATGAGGGAAAGAGGAGTTTTAAAAAAAAAAAATAAAAAAAAACTTGTCAGGTCCGCTGTTCGATCTGATATCTGACCTTCCCGGACGCAGCGCACCGCTGCGCGGAAGGACAGCGGCTGCGGAGCTGGGCGGACAGACGGGAGGATGGAGGGATGGACGCCGTCAGGACGGTCCGAGCAGCAGCTCTGGCTCTGATCAATGCCCGCCTCAAGCAGGAGAGTCAGCTGAGATGTGGTGTCGGGAGCGGAGGTGCGGGAGTCCCGGACGCTGTTGCCTCTGACGGGGCTGCTCCTGCGTTCCGCTGTCGCTCTTCACCGAGGAACGACAGCGCCCTCTACCGGAAGGATGCGACAACAGCATCGTCAGGCGATCCTCCACTGGTACCCGTGATCATCACCCAAATACTGAAAATATAGGAAATACTGTACAGCAAAAAAATACAGACAGAATGTAACTGAGGACGATTCAACTTCATTTTCACTTTTTGAAACATCTCAGATAATTTTCTTTTCTAGTAAAACACGGGGAAATTTGTCCTTTCTAGAGTTCACTTGAACTGATGACTTTAATATAATTAAATAATATTCAAATAAAACACAGACAATTTATTAATATCTGGTGTGAACACTATTTCTTTCTAAATTTAACATGTTATTAATATTTGTGTTTTTATGTTTATTTGGGCCTGCAAGAAACTAGAAAAGTGAGGTAAAACAGGTATACGTTTGTGTGGTTTTTTTGAGTATTGTAAACTCTGTTGCTTTGGAATGATATTATTATAATGGATAGAGCACATTAAAATAGTTTGAAGTGTTCTGTTTTCTCATTTCTGCAGTAACTATAGCTGCAGTTTATTTTTTTTATTAGCTGAGAAAGCTAAGAAATGGGTGTCAATTCTGCACAACATCACACATGGATAAGCCTACAGAGACGGCCCACAAGCTAAATTACTCCATATAACACCGATTATGTTATATATGACTCAAATATCTGAAAAGACAACATCAAGTTAGAAATGTACTGTAATCCAAGGTATGAAAATGATGTTGTCATTGAATAAGTTCTGCAGATTCAAATATTGATGATGAAGGAGATGATAGTGAGTAACTGTGATCAATTTCCCTGTTAATCATTTGTACATTTGAAAAGATTAAATGTGAAGTGTCTGAAACCATCAATCCATCCATCCATCTTCCACCGCTTATCTGTAGTCGGGTCGCGGGGGCAGCAGCTTCAACATGTGTTGGTTGAACTTTACTCACAGAGGATGGAGGAACTACCTCAGGGGGACCAGACCATATCCAAACTGTAATTTTTAAGACTTTTTATAAGACAGTTCCCCAAAAAAGAAGAGGAAAACAAGAGGAGAAACCTGATAACATGAAAACACTCCAACAGGCTTTGAGAACATCAGGTGGGAGGAACCATCCCAACTTGTTAAAGTTAAATCAGATTGTTGCCAAAGGGTTACGCATTCACTGCTGCCAATCACTGACTGAAAGACTAGAAGATTGAGTGTGAAATCAAGGCCAGCCAGGGAAAGAAGTAGATGAAATGGAGGTGAAGAGTAGTTGTGGACACTAGTGTCAGAAAGGTGAAATGATCCGCTAGATAATGAAGATGAAAATGATCAACAATACGGAGGTGCAATTATTGACCTACACAAGAGGTCCCAGATCAGTGGATCCCGAGCTAGATGACCACATGATGGGCAGGCACACCCATCATAAGGTTAAATGGTTCAAGTCTTGTCATCATCAACCACTTGACACCTTGGTACCATCCCAGCAGATCTCCAGTACATTGCCTCCCCACGCTCAGGTCAAAGATCCCCCCCCCATGATACTCTTATTGTAGCCTATGTGAGTATATCGTTCTTCGTCCTTGATGACCACCGGCTGTGCCGAGATAGGTCCCCACCGAAAATCCAGGACTGTCTCCTTCTTCTTGGAGATGTTCAGCTCATTTTGCTAAGACTACTCCACAAAGTCTGCCACCACTCTCCTGTACTCCCCCTCCTCCCCCTCCCCAATACATGCCACAATCAAGGAGTCATCTGAGAATTTCCTAATCGGTATGTGTCCGAGTTATGCTTGAAGTCCTTGGTGTAGAGGGTGAAGAGAAGGAGAGAGAGCACGTTTCCTTGAGTAGCCCCTCATATGAATGTACTGGGGTCTGTCGGTCAGGTAGTTGGTGATCCAGCTCAAGAGGCATGGGTCCACAGCCATAGAGGCCAATATCTCCCACAGGAGCCAGGCTTGATGTTGTTGAAGGCGCGCAAGAAGTCAAAGTAGAGCACCTTAATGGCGCAGTCCCTGACGTTCAGGTAGGTCAGCGCACGGTGGAGGAGGTACAGGATGGTGTTGTCAATGCCAACTTGAGGCCGGTCGGTATAGGGACCCTCTCGACCTGTAGACTGAGGTTGATTACCTGTAGAAGAAAGTCCCCCATTTCAGCAGCACAGGTTCGAAGGAGTCTCGGGGACACCTGTTCCGGTCCAGCCACCTTCCTAGGACGAAGCCTCCTCAGTGTTGACGTCACCTGGTCAGCGGTAATCACAGAGTGCATAGAGGAAGAAATAGGGGGTGCTGGTGGATCCAATGATGTTGCTAATGACATAATATTACAGTAGATTCTTTATGGTTTGTTCTAGACCACTTTGAACCATAGTTAGGTTCAAATTATGAAGTCAGCAGACTGAAATAAATGGTTAAATACCTCATCCAAAGAAAAACATCCATAGGCAGGTTATACCCATTATTTTCAACTGCAGGTTTCTCAAGAACAGTTTGCAATATTTTGTAAGTTTTCTCTCTCTCTCTCTCTCTCTGTCTCTCTCCCTCCCCCCCTCCCCCCCTCTCTCTCTCTTTCAAGAAAAAAGTCTGCGGTCTTTGCTGGAGACAGTTTCATCCGGACCAGATTAGCTAAATCACAAGGTAAATGTTCACTTCCTCAGAGGATCTTGTCGTCCTCTCTTCTCACTCTTTCTTGGTGAACTTCTCAGAGCTAACACAAGATGATGAGTAGATGTGATTGGATGTCATCTTTCCTGTATTTTAGCACAGGAAATATTTTGCAGTTTTAAATGTGACTGATGTTTCTTTTCTGAAGGGTCCCCTCTGCTTATCTACAAATATCACAGTAAACAGCATCTCTCTATAGGTCGGATGCTTTATTAAAGGAAGTATAGCATTTATAGTTTAAACCATATAATATGTTACATGAGGGACACCACAATGTGCTGGTGCCGCAACTGGGGTGTACCCTGCCTTTTGCCAGCTGGGGCGGGCTTCAGTAATACTGGTGACCTGCAAGAGGGAAAATAGTGGCTGAAGACAAGACGATGATGGTCGTCTGGTCTACAAGAAAATGGATGGATAGATGTTACATGCAGTACATTTGGTTGTACAAAGTGATGAGACATTTTTTGCCTTTTCTAAAATAAATGTTAAAAATATTTATTAACCTATCGGTGTTGGTTAAGCATCTTTTTCATAATATTAGCGGTTGAAAATGTTTTTCGAGATTCAGAGGCTGCTCTGCTGAGTAATACTCTCGTCTCCTGGAATTAGTCTAGATTGAAGCTCAGGTTGCATACACAGTTTCTATGGTAACAGAACCATATACGTTTGTTACAGACAACAATTTAATGCAAATAAATGCCAACAAGATTTGCTTTCGCTTCTCACGCTCCCTCCTACTTTCAGAACTTCTCTTTTAAGAACTTCTCCTTCAGAGTCGCTGCGCCTTTACGCACGACTGGTGTCAGCGCAGAGGAGCGCAAGGTGCCATGAAGACCGCCAACACTTGAGCGTTTCGCTGCCATCGCTGCAAGAAGATGATCCTGCTGCCTGGTCTCTTATTCGTTCTCTGGGGAGAACTGGGTCGTTGTCTGGAGAAGGATGAAGGCTTCGAGTTTCAGGGAGACCTCCGTCACATCGCCGTGACTAACAGGATGGTTTACATCTCCACGAAGGAGAGGCTGTACCAGCTGGATCACGACCTGTCTCTGATCCGGAGTGTGTCCCAGAGAGGAATCTTGACGTTTGCTGAGATAGTGGACGACGTGCAATTTCATCGGGTTTCTGACGCGGTTCAATGGAACGCAACTTTCAGCATCAACGTATTGCTGCCGATGGATGAAAGCGAAACGCTGATAAGTTGCGGTGCGACCGACAACGAGTGCGGTTACTGCGAGCTGCTGGACCTGAAGAACATTTCAAATGTCCTGTACAGAGAACACATCCTGGTGGGGCCCCCGTGGAGCAGCAGCGCGTCCGTGGCCTTCCTGGTGGATGTGAAGACGCACCATGCCTCGACTGAGAGGTACATCCTGGCTGCCATCCAGCAATTCGACCAACCCGCAAAAAAGACCAGCTGTTTAATCGGATCAGAAGTTGTGAAGCTTCATAATACGAATAACAAGCAGAATGGAGGTGTGTTTTCACCTGCGGGCCAACATTCCACGAATTCAATCGAAAGCAAAGGCAGCGTGGAGTTTGTGGATGGGTTTCAGGTCGATTTCGTTATTTATCTTTTCTCCAACCTGCCCTCCGGTGACAAGGGAAACCAAGTTCGTCTCCTTTGGTTAGAAGGGAAAAACAACAAAATGACGACCTTCGCCTCGCTGCGGGGAGCGACTCTCAGCATCTCCGGTGGCGGGGCGGGCAGTCGACTCGTCGCATCCTCCGTGATCCCTGGTGGCCCCCAGGTGCTGTGGAGCGGCGTGTTCAGTATGGATGGAGGTCCGACCAACACCGAGCTGGTTCTGTTTGACATCAGTCTAGACCTCAGCGTGGGCAGTCTGGTGGATCCAGACTTCTTCCTTGCAAAGGGTACTACCAAGCCGCAGACGGTGGGTCTTTCCATTTCATTTCATTTCACTTAATTCCTCTGTGACCAATCCAATCCACTTTATTTATATTGCACAATTTAAATAAACACAAGGTTTCCAAAGTGCTGCACATGAACATAATGGAATTAAATAAAATATCAAATAAAAAATCTAATAAAATGACTCACAAAATGTTAAAAGCTGAAATAAAATCAGATAAAAAGCAGTTAAAAATAATGTGCAATAATATACAAAACACCCTAAATGGTGTCAAACGCCAGGGGAAAAGAGGTGGATTTTAAGAAGAGATTTTAAATGTGACAGTGAAGAAAGCCTGCCTTGATGTGCAATGGGAGCCCATTCTATAATTTAGGAGCTGATACCAAAAAGGCGCGTTTCCCTCTGAGCTTCAGCCTGACTTTAGGCTGTATGAAGAGCAACTGGTCGGGTTTGTTTCTACATAACCTGGAACATTTCCACATCGGACAGAAGTGCATCCTTGTCTGCTGCTGGCAGCAGTTTGAGGAAGGAACCGGGTTCTGCTGACTGATACTTGATTTATTACACAATCCAAGGAAAGTAAGGACAGGAAATGGTCAGTTTATCTGAAGGCTGATCAAGCGGGTCATGTGGCAAACAGTAGCTCACACTGTCACTTAACCACATAGACAAACAAAGGAACAGCATTAACACAACTTCCTTCATGCGTCTGTGGACACCTAGCAAGGTGATGACTGTTCAGACATTACACTTCGGTTTTAACGCTTCACATCTCCATTTCTCGAGAATCTCATTAGAATGTGTTGCCTCTAAATATGAAGATCAACATTTTTGTCTTTTTCAGCCAAAGACACTGAAGCCAAAGATGGTCCTCCTGAGGCAGAAACACCTGACCGCTGTGCTGGCAGTCAGACAGAAGGCCTGGATGGTTTTCTTCATTGGGACAGGAGATGGGCAGCTCATTAAGGTGCTAAAGAGAGTCATGTAGGCCATCGAATAAACTAGAAGTAGTAATGAAACATCATATTACGGCACCCACTTTTGTTATTTCCTGCGGTACTTTTCCATCACATCTTTCTCTGTCTTCATTCAATCTCCTCAATGCAATAATTGACATTTCCCAGAGATTCCATACTTACATATCTGATTGTAAGTCTGGCATCTGGGCGTAATATACTGGGTCATGTTGAGATTAATTACACAAGTGCTCGGAAAAGCACTAAGTGTCTTTCTTCTAGCTCTGCAGAGGAAGAGAATCAAGAAAAAGAAAAAAAGACTTTTGTTTTTACTCATTGGAAAGTGGGTCGCCGAAAGACGATCGAGTCACCGTGTTGATATTTCCTGTCTCAGTTCAGCAGTAGCAGGCTGGAAAATGCAAACACCAAACGAAAGAAGGTGGAATGAAAGGAAGTTATATTTAAAATATTAGCAAATTAGAATGTTTGTGCAATCTTAAAAAATCCAATATGTCTCACTTAGTCATGGCACACCCCTCCACTCAGGATTGTGGAAATTGGTTCAGAGATTTTATTAAAAATTGGGGGAAATGTGGAAAGAAAAATGTCACAGTGATAAAGAAAGTGGATAAATACAAGTGCAACAGTTTAGGACTTGACCTTTTTTCAGATTTACATACACATTTGGTGGATTGTATAGTTTCGACTCTTCCTTCCACCAAGTTTCAAAGAAACGTGAGTGGTGCTTCATTGGAAATCTGCTTACAAATACCACAAGCAACAGTTTGACACAAGTGAAACAAGAAGCTCGGACAGGCTCAATCTGGAGCTAAACATAGTTGCAACACATCCTGTGTATGGGTGTGTGTTAGTGAGAAGCAACACAATGGAAGTGATGCGGACACAAAACATGAAGTCTTGCTTCATCTTCTTGTGTTGTTAAGAGCTCCGTGGTTTAAGACTGTGGACCAATGTTTTCCTGAATCTCCATAATGGTGGTGGTTATTAACTGGTGGGTTGACCTCAGAGTGATGTCAGACCAACAGACTTAGCGGGAAAATGTAGCTCTACCCCTGTTTTGTCTGTTTGTCTGTTTGTTTATTAGCAGGGAGATTCTTTAAAAAAAATGCAAATGGATTTCAATGAAATAGAAAAGTAATTTATTGAGGAGAAAATGCAGAGGAGGTGGTGAGTTTTTCGACTTTGAAGTGGAATTATATATCCATTACATTTTCTGCAGCCTCAACTGAACCATGGATTCTTCTAGTGCCCTTCTTGTTAGCTATACACACAAAGGCATTGGTTAGCATAATTTGATGCATTTTGTCTTGAAAGGCCTTTATAAAAAAACATAACGCAACTACATTCTTGTCAGCTTGCTGTGGACAAGAACTATGACACCACCTGCACCAGGGTGCTCTACAGAGCCGACGACGACCGCAGAGTGCTTCCCAAATTACGTCTGGATCGAGTGGATGATAAGCACGTCTACATCCCATTTCAAAACCAGGTACACTGCACATGCATCATGTGTAGCGCTCTGGTTAACACGAGTAGATCAGAGTTAGAATTTTAATTTTGCTTTCAAGGCATATATATAATGTATTCTATCAGGATGAGGCTCCTTTTTTGTTTCTGTTCCAGGTGAAGCGTGTACCTGTGTCAAAGTGCAGCACATACACAACTGTAGAGGAGTGTTGGTCCGCACAGGATCCACATTGTGTCTGGTGCAGCTCCATCAGAAGGTCAGGGAAGCAACATCTGCTGTTGATACCTGTGGCAACGGGATTCAAACATCATTTTCACCTCCCAGGTGCACATTTGAAGAGGAGTGTCAGGGTTCTGAGTGGTTATCCATCCCCGACGTGTCTCAACAGAAAATGGTCTCATACAAAGTAGTAAAGGACAGGACTGACCAAGTACGGATAAGAGCACACGTGACAGCTGTGACTATCATATCGCTTAAACACTTTTGTCTTCTTTTGGTAGATCACACTTACCATCCAGACACACGTGACAGCGAGTCAGGACTCACTCTCCAACTTCGCCTGTCAATTCAGTTCAAAGTTGTCTTCAGAGTTTTGTCGCAGGGACAGCCCTCCTCCACATTTCCCACAATGCAGCTGCATCCTTACAAATGGTCAAATTCCTGCTGGAGGTGAGTGAATAAAATCATTTGTAATAAAGGGCACTCACACCACCACCGTGTCTCATCTTATGCTTGTCATTATCTGACATTCACTCTTTTACTGTGTTTTCAATCGACAGGCCTCAATGTCACAGTTAGAATTAGACTTGGGACGACAAAATTGTTGGAAAAACTGATGCTAACCAACTGCAATGACATCCAGGGGCCACCAACCTATGTCCTGTGAGTCCAAACCTGAGATGACCATAAATACCTCATGTATAATAAATAGTTAACAACAAGATTAATATTAAAAAAAAAGATTTGGTTTCACGTCTTTGTTTTGGATTACAAGGTTAAGTACTAACAAATCCAAAAAAAAAGAAAAAAAAAGAAAAATATTTTACTTTTCACACAATAAGGAGACACTTTTTTTACATTCAGTATTAATATTTTAACTTCTCAGGTGTCACCGGTGTGTTGAGGCTGGCTGTGACTGGGGTATGGGTGGCTGTTCCTGGGCCAATCAAGAAGCAGAAAATGTATTTATACAAGTTTTTACATGTTTATTGGTCATAGGAAGTTCAGATTGTGTTCAGAGTCTCCAGGGGCTACATTTTAGGTTCAATTTGTTAACCTTTTTATTACACTGAAGACATAGCAAAGTGGCTCCACTCTGAACTCCTGAATGACTCTCAGAAGTAGAAGCAAATTTCCACTGCTTGAGTCTGCAGTCTTTTTCTTTTGTTCATTACCCAGAGGGTTGGGATGCAGATTGATCATTTAATAGAGAGATTTGAGTTTGGGGTTTAGTTTCCTCTTCACCACAACTGAATGATACAAAATATTCTTAAGAAACACCGTCTGCCTGCAAATATGTATGTATGTTTGTCTGTCTGTCTGTCTGATTCTGATAATTGTCTGTCATCCTCCTGCAGGACAGCGTTTGTCAAATGATGGTGTCTGGGATGAAATTTTCTGTGAGTCTGAGCTTCATTCCTTCAAGTCTTTCATCCACAACTTACATTGAGTGGAAGTTCTAACATCAGCAGTAAATAATTATATTGAAACTGTGTGTTCTTCTTTCAAGAGTCCAGAGATCATCTCCATCTCTCCCAGCATCGTGTCATTCTATGGCAGGAACCATGTGGTGCTTTCTGGTCGGAACCTTGATGGTGTGACCAGAGTCAGGCTCCATGCAGACACAACCTGCAACCCACAAGAGTGAGTCGGGTAGACGTGAATCAGATTAAGCTCGAACCGTAAATTACATTTCCACTATCCAGCTGAGTGTGCAGTCAATATTCACATTTCTCTCCACCTATATACTATATTTACAAGATCTCAACACAGATGTACGTATGAGTGCTGTTGTCACTGAGACTAATTGGGTCCTCCGGTCAGATCTCCTGTATGGAACAATACTGGTGTGAATCTGACGTTCCACATTCCCAGCGCCGACAATAAAGGTGTGGTGAAGGTTTGTGTTCTCCTCCCAGATGGTAGTTGCCATGGCAATGCAGAAATTACCTACCAGTCATCACCATCCTGCACCAACATTGTACCAAACAGCAGTTGGATCAGGTATGATCACATTTTTGTTCGACTGTTTTGTTGGTGTTAAATGTGTTGTGTTTAAAGGAAAGTCACTGGTTTGTCATGATCATTACAAATGTTTCATTCAAGACTGTCAGCACTAAAAGCTTTTTATATTTCTGCCCTCCTACACACTGTAGATACTTATTTTTAGGAAACAGTACTAGCAACTAGAGAACAGTTCTAGGTAGAGGTTATTCATAAGGAATTGGTCACTTCCCATAATTAGTGATTCTCACTACAGGACTACTTCCCTTTTTTAGTCGCTGAAACTGAAACTACAACCTCTTCATTTGTTTCTGCAGGCAGCAGGTTGTTTACTGACAAATTATTTAAGTTTTCTAGACATTTTCTAAATGTCTAGAAAACACTCTTCCTATTTTCTCTTTTGAAGGGTTTCTCTAGTAGTTAAACTTAAAGTTTTCAAGTCGGAGACCCATGGCTGTAGGAAAATCTGTATTAATTTTCCTCTTCCCTGATTGGCTGCTGCTACATGTGCTGTAGTGGGAAGAGGACGATCACAATGATAGGGTCTCATCTGGAGTTTGTGGAAGGGGTCCTACACAGCTCCGCCATGCAGGACGTCAGATCTACCCGAGACAACTGCTATAAGGTGGTACAATAATGTCATACATGCGTTATGTCAAGTCAGATCATGTCGTGTTGCATTGCAACGTCCTGTTACACCCTGTTACAAACCAAATCAATTTTCTGTGCTCGCTTATGTATGACTAACTACTGCCATAGCAGTATAACTAACACTAAAATGGTCTGAAATGGTTAAAAGAATTTGTTTTTCACACCATAATGTATTATATAACACTGATTGTGTGTGAATCCTCTGCAGAATCTCACCTATGACACCCCTGCATCGGACAATGTGGACATTTTTCAGAGTGGTGTGTTTGTCAGAGTAGCCAATGAAACTCTGACCTGCTCCACAACTATAACCTACTACCCAGACCCCGAGTTCACCAGCTTCACCAGCACAAGGATAGGAGATGATGTCCGCATCACCATACAGGTAATGCTTCTGTAACACACACACACACACACACACACACACACACACACACACACACACATACACACACATCACAAGGTATAGGTATGTAATGGCTCTCTCTACGTTTCTACTGACATTTTAGAAAAAGGCTGACAAACTGGAGATAATTCCTGTGGAGCTGATGGTGTGGGGCGTTCAGGAGGGGAAACAACACCCCTGCATCATGGAAGAAAAAGAAACAAGTGTTGAGACAGAGTTTTTTATCTGTGAGATTCGAATGACACCTAAAGCTAAATTTCAACAATTAAAGGTGAATTTCCCAGTCACACTACACCCAAAACAAAACAGTGCACCAACAAATATGTTCCCATCTCTTAAAATAACATGTTTTTTGTTGTTGGTTTTTTACAGATAAACTATGGAAATAAGACAGTGACATTAAACATTAAATCATTTCCTCTGTTTGCTCTGATACCAATAGTTCTTCTGCCAATACCCTGCATTGTTGTTTGTAAGTAAACGAGTTGTCATTAGGAGATTTGGGCTGATCAGCCTCATTAACACACAATCACAAAATCAAACCTGAGCATCAAGACAGTTTTATTTTGTCTGCTTGTTGTTGTTGTTGTTGTTGTTTTTTCCATTCAGTGGTGATTATTGTGTATCGACGTAAACAGAAGAAACTGACTGCTAAGATCAAAAAGGTCATGGATGATATGGAGCTCAACATCAGGAATGATATTAGGCAAGGTTCGTCCCAAATTCTCACATAGCAGCCGTGGCTTAACTGAAAAGTAAAATCTAGGTTAGACTTTTTTTGGTGGTCAACTTGAGTCCAGGTGGGAAATGATGGATTCCAGTTCTAACCTCTTTAAACGTTGAGTGACATTTGCAGTAAATAGGTACCTGATACTGAAGTAAACATACTCTGATTCATCCATTCGTTTTCCAAACCAGGACACGAGTAGTGTTTCTCCTGCCTTACTAGATGAGATTGAGAAGCAGCCTCACTGATTTGTCCTCCACAGGTTTTGTGGACCTTCAGACAGAGAAAGCTGACCTGATGGAAAATGTTGGCGCCATTCCCTTCCTGGACTACAAGCACTTTGCCTCCAGAATCTTTTTTCCTGAGGTATAGTGTTAGCTGGAAAGGTAGCGACCCAACAACCTGATGGTATAGATGGTGAAATATGAAGACTAAAATGCTGCCTGTTTGTTTCCAGAGTGAATCTCTGATGGCGTTGTGTATCAAAGACATTGATCAGGTAAAGTTTGACTCTGGTTCTTGTTGTAGTTGTTACGTCCTTCCGCTGTAACTCTGTCCTTTTGGTTCTGACCTAACATCAGGACGTGTTGCAGGTCCAACTTGATGAGTGCTGCCAGGGATTGTCCAAACTGATCCAAAACAAGGTCTTCCTCACATCTATGGTGCACGCTCTGGAGGAACAGAAGAGCTTCACAATAAAAGACAAGTCAGTTTGTAAAGTTAAGATGGCTTTTATTCAGTGTATTACAACAGATGGCAACATTACCCAACACATTTTGTCATCTTTTGTTTATTCTAATATTTAAGTTTTAATTTCAATGTTCTGTTCTTGCAAATCATACAGATTTAACATGCAAATTAGCTTTCTGGCTAACTGATGGCTAATAGCTACGTTTTCTAACACGTTTGAACTGCTTTTACTCCAGGTATTCAGTCATCACCAGTATTTGGCAATGTTCTGTCCTTGCAGGTGTGTGTTCGCGTCATTGCTGACTGTAACGCTTCATAATAACTTGTGGTACCTGACGGAGGTAATGGAGGCTCTGTTGAAGGACCTGATGCAGCAGAGCAGCAGCTCTCAACCTAAACTGCTGCTCCGACGTACCGAGTCCATCGTGGAGAAGCTCCTGACCAACTGGATGTCCATCTGCCTCTACGGCTTCCTCCGAGTCAGTTTCTTTCTCTTCAGCTATTATATAAAGTCTAAAGTACAATGAGATGGTCTTCATGGTGTTATAACTAGGCTGGATTGATCTCATAAATTATTACATGTTTTGCTAAGGAATTTGATACAGCCATTCAAATTAGCCCCAAGATTAACTTTACTTACTACAGTGACTTTGTGACAAAATATATTTTATATCAAATTCTTTCAAAACAAATATATAGTTCACCTCAGTTTGGTTTATATTAGAATGTTAATACACAGATCTATGATAGTAAACATGACAAACATCATACCATTACCGTTATTGTTTTATGCTGGATCACTTTTGTAATGAAAAATCCTAGACATTGTATTTTAAAATGACACAATATGTGAACTAGGGGAAACACTTTGGCTAAATGAAACCAAAAAAGAAGACCACAAACGTTACACCAAACAGATGATGTACATAAGTCCACATGCTTAAAAGAAATTTTACAAAGATTTTACAAATACAGATATATCAACGGAAAGTTTTACCTCATTTGTGATTCCAAGTCCAGGCAAATGGGACTGTACTTGGATAAAATTATGATTTGTGTTTTTGTTCAGGTCTTGCTTGTGTTTCAGGGGTAAATTTAAAAGCACCCAAATAAAAGAAAGTAGCTACCAGAGCTAACACGGAAAAATGTGCATAACCTGTACGTTTACCTAGTATTTTTTTAATGGATAATCCAATTAATTTGAGTTTCTCTTCCTGATTTTGTGCAGGAAAGCGTTGGCCAGCACTTGTTTCTGATGGTGAGTGCTCTCACGCAGCAGACGGCCAGAGGACCAGTGGACTGTGTGACGGAGAAAGCTCTGTACACGCTCAGTGAGGACTGGCTGCTGTGGCAGGCTCAAGACTACAGCTCCTTGGTACGCAAGTACGACATGCCTCAGGGGGCTAGTTGTGGTACGATCACTGAAGCCCAAACCGGGTTTGTACGTTAGTTTACAAGAGTGGGAAAAAAAGAAAACATCAGCTTTGACTTTTCTTTGTTAGTTTGAAAAATAAAACAAAAGAACACAAATTAATGAAGTTTAGTAGCTTGTTGAATTTTCATATTGTAATATTTATGACACATTGAGATACATATATGTATCATATATGTATCTCAATGTGGCTTTGATCTGTGGTTTAAGATATTATCTATCCTGAGGTATTTTTGCACATATCTCAGGAACCGGATAAGATAGAAAGATGAAAGAAAAGGCGTTTTAATTCAGGGAGGCAAGGGGATGAAAATTAGATCGCGTTTTCACTTTCATACCTTTTTGGTGCACATCTCTGAAACTTCATGATAAATAGAACGCACCAGTTACATGTTGGATCATGGGTCTTTTATTAAATGACCCTGACCTTTGAAAGTAGGTCAGGGTCAAATTTTGAATTCAGGGGTGTCGCAGGATGTTGCGGTCTCTGACTGCAT